>NW_016811820.1:3011123-3025338 GCF_001698545.2 Rhinopithecus bieti
CACTTTCAATACCATAATGGCATTCACATGCATTCTTTTTGAATGCTGTCATATAGCAAGACCTTTCTTCTCTTCGTTTGCTGGGAGGATGCCTGGCAAAGCTATTAAGTCTGTGATGGAAATGACAGTTAACTGCGGGCCTGTCAGTCCCACTTTGGAAGTCAGCACATCCTTATACCCATTAGGAGCGCATCATGGGAACTTCAGAAATAACCTGCTGTAAGATACCGTCAGGTTGTTGCCGTGCCTGCAAACATACCACCCAACAAGCTTTGCACATCATTCTGCCCTGCCTCTCATTAAGGATCTGGTTTGTTGATATTTGGGAGATATTTGATACTTGAATTTCAGATTGGGACGTCGTAATTACTTCTGGAAGGTAGCATGGCTGTCCCCAGGTAGTTGGCAGGTGGTAGTTCTTCCTATATATGCTCAGTACTTCATGGATTTGAGGACTTCTGTTAGTTGGGTTTCCAAGAGAAGTTGTATCTTGGAATCCACTTCCCTAATTGACCCCCTAGGTTTCCAGAGGGGACTCTAGGCAGATATACATTTTTTGTTGCCCTTGAGTCCTAAATTCTGGCCTAATCACCAACACTAGTGCACTGGACAGGACTGTGAGTGAGCCTCAGTTTCCTCTCTTGCCCCAAGTTCAAGGCCTACAAGAGACCCATCTGCACGGCCCACCCTCCTCTGCGCTCCCTAAGAAGGAAAGGGGTCAAAGAGAGGGATCCGAGTGGTCCAGAGCAACTGCTGCCCCTGCTGAACTGTGCTGATAACTTCTCATTCCTCCCACTGATAGTCTCACCCCTCCACAGTGATCCCTTGGTCTGTTCTTGAAGACTCCATTTTCATTGACCCATATCAGCACTTCCATTTTGGGGATGATGTTGTGGAACCTAAACAATTAGAAGGTTGGACTTAGAGCTTTTAGAGTCTTGGTTTGTCCATACATACAGCTTGACTTTCTGCTAAGACACACACTTCCACTCCTAACCAGCAACCGAGAATCGACATCTGCATAATTTCCAGGAAATGCCTTTCAAACTCACTGCCATTAGGTAGCTCTCCAAACTTCACTTAGAGGAACAATGTTTTAGAAGGATTCCAAAAATAGGAATAAGTGCAGTCCTTTTTCTCTAGATTGGCATTTTCTGAAATGTTTCCTGGAATAGTCTTTTCATAATACATTAATAGATGCCACTAGGATAAAGGATTTTATTTGAAAATTGTTGGATTTGATCAAATTAAGCAAAGCAGGTGGAGAAGGTAATAATATGCTGTGTTTACCAAACAGCTTTGACCACAGAACACCTAGGAACATTTCATAGGTCCCTTGGAACACAGTTTGGGAAGTACTACTCTGGAGGATCTGGAGTAAGACAAACCAGCAGAGAACCAGAGTTAGTCTTTCCGGTATTCCAGTTTAGAACAGCACCATACGCTCTACAGATAGAGGCTCTAATAACCCTATGACACCGTTGCCAGGACTTTTGAATGGATGAGTAGAAACAAACTATTATTTAGTGTGCTATGTGTTGTTTTGCGTATGCAGATCCTTGGGAGAAACAACACTCTGATTGCAGAGTTAGGAATAATTGAGCCTTTTTTGAAGAGTTGGTTTTCCTTTATCTTGGAACCCCCATGAACTGTGCAACTGCTTAGGTTCCTGTCATCACCGTGGCTGCTGGAAGCCTAGAGCCAGCTTGCTGGCCCATCTGTTATAAATAAGTGGTTAAAGGATGGGCAGACTTCATTCCCATCTCCACTGTGCATACCCACATTGTTTATTTTTCCTTCTCTTCTACCAATAATTTTAAAAATCCTCCCCCCTCCCTGATATCTTTTAAAGGTACCCTAAATCCTTTTGGTCCTTTAAGGTACCTTAAATCCTTTATCCTTTTGGTCCTTTAAGGTACCTTAAATCCTTTGGTGTAGGGATTATGTAAGTGATACACAACATTACCTGTTACCAGTCTTAGCTACTTAATTGATAAATTGGCATTGGCTTGTCTGAGATTATTGTCATTTGGGGTTGATCAACAAGGTTGATAAGCAGCGGTTGATGTATAGCCACAGCTGTGGCAGCAGTTTCTTAGTTTCAGAACATACCATGTTTTTTGTCCGGAGACTCTCTATAATCACTGAAACATGAAAACAATTTACTAAGCCATGTTTTTTCCCCAACTATGGCAACATCATAAAGCATTTTTGTCCGTATGTGTTTTGTCCTTAGTAGATTCCTAGTAGAATATGAAAATAATTTGCAGAAGATATCCTAGAAAGTTACAGCTAAAAGGGACCTTAAAGATCATCTAGTGTAGACATGGCAAATAGGTTTCGATTGTCCTGCTATCTATAGTTTGTCAGGTGGCTGCCTGGAGGCTTGTATTGAAGATTCTGGGCCATGAAGTCATCAAAGGCTAAATCAATTAGTGATGTCTGCCAGGAGCATGGCATGAAGGCCAGGAAGTGTGCACGCTGCACATTTTCTATCCCTACTTTCTCCCTTTTGACCAATGAAGTTACCTGAGACAGAGGTGGCACTAGAAATCACATGTCTATTCTAAGTCCAGGACTCTTTGTAACCCCATCTTGCTGAAGTAATTGTTTTTCTTCCAACTATAAACGTTAGTAAACTAGAGCACCAAGACGATATGCTTCTCCTAGATTTGCCACTGAGTTCACTGTAAAGTGAACTACAAAACCTAGAATCACTCCCCCTCTTCACCATTTTTCCCAACTTCTGATATAGTTAAGGAATGAGGCCTGTTCTATACCAGGAGCTACCCAAATTTTTTCTTATCTATACTTAGCCATATTATCATGATTTCATTTTTTTAAATTAAGACTGTTTTGGTAAGACATCCTCTCCAGAAAGTTCATTTTCCCTGGGTCCTTCTTTGGTTAAGGATGTTGCTAGCTATAGCCAAACCAACAGGTCTAAGATGCCTAAGTTATATTATCTTTTCTTTTTTCTTCTTCTTCTTCTTTTTTTTTTTTTTTTTTTGTTTTAGAAACAGGGTCTCTCTGCATTGCCCAGGTTGGAGTGGTGCAATGGTGCAATCATGGCTTACTGCAGCCTCAACCTCCCCGGGCTCAGGTGATCCTCCCACCTCAGCCTCTCAAATAGTTGGGATTACAGGCACATGCCACCACACCTGGCTAATTTTTGTTATTTTTAGTAGAGACAGGATTTCACCATGTTGTCCAGGCTTGTCTCAAACTCTGGGCTCAAGCAATCTACCCATCTCGGCCTCCACAAGTGTTGAGATTGCAGGCATGACCCATTATGCCCAGCCTTATATTCTGTTTTCTAAAAAAAAAAAAAGGAGGAACATTTTAGAAAAATCAAGTTAGGCAACTTCGCTGTCTCAGTATGCAATGCTGAGAAGTGTCACTTTAACAGATTTAATCCTTTCAAATAATAATTCAAATGAAATTGAGATGAACAGTGGCTCTTAAGGACTGTTTCTCTTGAGACAATTGGATTCTTTTTTCTAAGCAATTAATTTGCTAATAAAAAAAAAGTCATGGTGCTGCCCTGTTCCTTATTTGCTTTATGTCATGAGAAATCAGGTTGGCAATCTTTTTCGCATATTTACCCATGGAACATTCCATTCCATCTCCTTCAATGCTAGAGATGTGGGTTTCAAGCCTACCCTGCCCAGGGATAGGACAGAGCAGGTGCATTTAATAAACCATCTTTTCAAGCCTTCCTTCCAGTGGCTTGTAGACTGCTTTCTCCTGACTTGAGTCAAGCTATTTAATGTGATGGAATTCATCTTGTAAGGCTCTCTCCATTCAGGCTAAGTGATTGAATTCGCAATTCCTCTGATTTAGTGCCTCGTTTGTCACTTTCTTGAGGAGAGGTTTCTGGACCCATTTAGCTGGGAGATTAGCTGGAGTAGGAAGTCGGGGAGAATCTGCCCCTAAGCCACCATTTCTTTCCACTTCAAACATGATTCATAATCAGTCTGGAAGAAGCAGGAAGATAGAGGATGACCAACTGTTCTGAGAAGCAGGCTGCTGTGAAATGGATTACGTTCGCAGGAGAGCCTCTGAGATGCCTTCGAGGCCAGGATACAGAACCCTCTAGAAGCCAGCCATTTTAGCCACTTGGGACTCCACAACACAGTGCCTTCGAAAGTAACCAGCACTGACTCGTTGGCGTGCACTGGGCCTCAAAGCACATTCCCGTCTCTTATCATTCAGTAGCCCAGTGCCAATTAGAGTAGACGTACTAGACAGTTTCACTCTTGCAACCCTGAAACAGTGGAGTTTCAGGGCTGAAAGCCAGTCTGACTTCATCCTGACCTTCAGCTATGCAGATGTGCCCTGTGCTGTAGCGTGGCTGCCTGCTGAATGGGAATGGGGTAGGTGTGCTTCGCCCAGCATCATTGACATTCCAGGAGGCTGCTTCCTGCTGGTCCTCCCCCTCACCAGGTACCACGTTTCCTATTAGTTCTTCAGGAAGGAAGGCAGGTCAAAAGGGTGGATGAAGTAGGTCAGAAAGAGGGCAGTCTCTAATAGGAGGGGACACAGACTTATTCACTGGTAGGAATTTTCTCCTGTGGAAAAAGAGTTCTGAATTCAGCCTCAGGATACAAGCCCCACCTCTGAAGGTGCGTAGGCCATGAAGGCTGCAGCTGCAGGTCTTCTGTTTGTCAACCTTTTGCTCTTGAGCCAAGCACACCAGACTTCCTGCAGAATTGCTTGGGTGTGCAGGGAGAGTCAGGTTATTTTTTAATTGAAAAAGACATTTTTTCTTGAGAAAATGGGAACACTACAAACCTTCAAGGCAAATGGAAGAACAAATAGATGTTCCAGTGTCTAGGCCCAGAACAGGAAGTTTTACTTTGTGTTTAACAGATACGACAGGATTTGCTGACGAACTTTAAAGGAGCCCAGGAGTCCACTGTAAGTGTATTTAAAGTTTTATTTGTGTGCTTGTGCATTTGCCTCAGAAGAAAGTTCTTCGCTTTCATCAGATTTTCAAATGGAATCTGTAACCAAAAAAATAGTTGAGGTTGGGTGTGGTGGCCCATACCTGTAATCCCAGCACTTTGGGAGGCCAAGACAGGAGGATCGCTTGAGGCCAGGAGTTTGAAGCTAGCCTGGACAACCCAGTGAGACCCCTTTGCTTCAAAAAAATTTTAAAAATAAGGCTGGGTGCGGTGGCTCACGCTTGTAATCCCAGCACGGAGGCAGGCAGATCACCTGAGGTCAGGAGTTCGAGACCAGCCTGACCAACATGGTGAAACCCCATCTCTACTAAAAATACAAAACAGTTAGCCCAGCATGGTGGTTCATGCCTGGTATCCCAGCTGCTCCAGAGGCTGAGGCAGGAGAATCGCTTGAACCCAGGAGGCGGAGGTTGCAGTGAGCCAAGATTGCACCACTGCACTCCAGCCTGGACAAGAAGAGCAAAACTCCATCTCAAAAAATAATCAAATCAAATCAAATCAAATAATTAGCTGGGTGTGATGGCATTTGCCTATAGGCCCAGCTGCTCAGGAGGCTGAGGTGGGAGGATCGCTTGAGCCAGTGAGTTCCAGGCTATGATTGCACCACTGCATTCCAACCTGAGCAACCTCCAACCTGTTTCAAAGAAAAAAAAAATGTTGAGATTCATTGGGCTCTTAACCAGAGACTAACTATGCACAAGTCACTTTGGAAATGTATGCTGTTTGTTACCCACCACAGTACTTTCACTCACCTGACCCCCTTCTCCCCACCCAACCTTAGCCTTAACAAGGGACAGACCTGGTTCCTAGTAAGCCATATTTCCATTCACCATCGTTTGGGGAGCCTTCCAGGAGTATAAAAGAGACTCTGCTGTCACTTTTATTTCATCTTAATTATGGCATTTTTTTAATATGGTGTAGTTGACTTATTTCTAAATTCCTTTACATTTTATATTGTTCACACAGTAAAAAATATCTATTTTACCATTCCCCATTCTAATTTTTCATCATTTAGTCAAAGGTGGGGCCAAAATTGAGCTTTGGCCTATGTATATTAAGATTTTGTTTCATTTTGTTTTTTTTTTTTTTCAACCAGAAGAATAAAATCAGAATTTTAGAGCTTGTCTTACTCAACCCACTTTTTTTTTTTTTAACCAGAAATGTTAAGTCATTTTTTCAAGGTCAAACATCTACTTGGTAGTAGAGGTAATGAGTTGTTTTATTCTTTGCTCTTATCGAAGAAAGGAAATTATAGAATTAATGGAATTTTATGAAGTTGGGGATTTTCTTTATCGTTATCATTAAAAGAAGGCAGTGTGGATTTATGAAAGCGTCACACAAGCTGTCTTCTCAGCCCCTTTCAGACCCACACTCTTGCCTCCATCCAACTCCTCTCCCTTCTCCCGGGCCCCAACCCTTCCTTCCACATCAAGCTGAGTATACAAAGCATCCCATATTTCAGGCTGAGGCCTACGGAGTGGGTTCCCACTGGACCCTCTAGCAGCCTGCATTCTCCGACTTGAATGGCTGCACGTAGAGAGTATGTATATTTGTTCAGAGCTCTTGCTTTAAGTTACCCCTTCCCACCATGTTGCCCAAAGAAATAGGAAGGTCAGGGGAAAAGGAAAGGAAAAATACCACAGGTATTTTCCCCTCTGGGGAAGCTTGGGACTTACCACTTCACAGAATTCAAGGTACAGAAGCATCTTTTCATTTAGCAGAAAGCTGCAGAGTGTGGGCAGAATGCTGAGTTTTGTTAGTGAATTGCTGTTCATTTCCCTCTTCATCGTTCTTAGTAGATTTTAGAAAATGTGTCTGCTTTTGACTTGAGCCTTCGACAAGGCCAGAGATGTTTCTACAGAGAGCCCTTTTCTTACGAATAAGAACTCCTTTCACTTTTGTTCATATTGTCCCACCATGTTGCTGCCTTTAAAAAAAAAAAGTGTTGTATATATAACCTAGATTATGTCCCTATAAAGTGAGTTTGTAACGACTCCCTCATGAGCTTAGCAAAAGTATGTCTAGACAATTTTTTTTGGCTTTTCCTCCCAAACTTCTTTGGGTTAAAAATAGGGAAGGATTTGTTTTAATACAGTGTAGTACTGTATCTTTAACCTTTTGTCCAAACGCATATTGCCTGTTTAAGTTTTATTTAGAGAAAGTGTGTAACTTATAAACCAGCTCACTCAGACCTTGGGGCCGCCCCTGGCTGGTCTTCCTGTTGCCCGTGAATTAGCCAAGTCTCCAGAAGTGTTTTACAGGAAGCTTAGGCAGAGGGAAGCACTTAATTATTATCCAAATTTTTCCCTTTAGTTAAGTCTTACGGTAAGATATCCCAGAGATTATATTTTTAGCAACCACTTTAAAGAGACTGGGGAGATTAATTTAAAATTGATAATCGCATGGCAGCACCACAGCCTAACAAGCTCAAGGTCTGCCTTGTGGAGCTGGCTACTCTCTGGGGACCCCAGTTCAATTCTCTTTGCTGCCAGTAGAAATCAGAAATCACAACCGCAGTGATTAGCAGTGAATTCCCCGATCTCCCTGCCCCAGGCAGGGAGAGAGGGGGCCTGTTTTCTAAGTAGCCAGTCGTTAACTCTTTCATGGGAGGGGCGGAGGCAAAGGAAGTGATTCATGGGTGTGAGGTGGGGCCTAGTAATCTACACCTTTACAGAAACTGCCCAGGTAATGCTGAGAGTCACCAGCTTTAGGAGCCTCTGTTGTGGGGGAAGTAGTGGAGAGTGAGTGAAGAAAGAGCCTTTGGGCCCATCCAAGGCTGCCCTCCAGACACCATGACCGCTGAAACCCGCACTGCACGGCTCAGGGCTCTGCCAAGCAACTCTGTCCATCTGGGCGAGCCTTTCTTTGTGGAAGAAAGCAAAAAAGCCTGCCTTCTGCCCCTCTTCCAGCTTTCTTCTTTTAAAAATGGCCTCTGGCTACCAAGTGGACGATTATGGATAGCTCTGTAGAGCAGCGGTAAGCAGTGTTAATTAGCTGCAGGATATCAGAAACAAAAATGAAAGTATTTTCCCTGCGGGCCAAACAAAATTAATTTTAAAAATTAATGTAAACCACTAATGCTGCAAGTGCCCCCATTAAATTCCGGGACTGTGACATGTACAATGCTATATTTTTGCCGTTGAATTTGCTATCTAAGAGGTGTTCATTGTTTGTTACGGTGTGAAAAGCTGTTTTCCTCCAGATAAGCTTGTTCATTAGGAAACTGGATCTCTGCCACCACCCTGTTTCTTCGCACTGAAGTAATGCCCTGTAGCATAAATGTAGACAGCCGCTCTGCATTTAATATCAGAAATGTAAATCAAAAGCGTCCAGTCTGGTTTTAAATGGCTTCAGTCTTTCCCAGGGTGAAATCTGGGGGAAAAAATTCTTCTCTGTGCAGCTTCTGACACCACTGCTTTAGCAGACAGGCCCTGAAAGCAGGCTGATAATTATTAAACAAAGTATCTTGTTTCCCACTGAGGTCTCCAGATCGCTCTGTCATTAGACTGGATTTATTTCTAGGGTTTCATTCATGCTGTGACAGCTTGGGATTTATAAGTTTGTGTTTTAATTTCAGGCAGAAATGAAACCGGTCAAATGCAATTTGGGAGGGGGAACAACCCTTGATAAAAGGTCTGTGCATCCTAATGCCTAAATACAGAGCCGGAATAAAGAAGGCATCTTGGGTGGCAGGCTGCGACTTCAGCCATAGCCACCAGCGAACTTGAGCCAGCCCTGGGGGCAGTACAGAGACAGACCCAGAACGCCATGCTTAGAGTAGCCCCAGAGCACCCCTTCACACCACAGGCCCCTGTTCCAGGGAGGCGAGTGCTGGCCTTGCTCTGAAGAAGGAAGGGGGCGGCAAACAGGAGGAATCCCTTGTCCTGCCAGCCAGGAAGGGCGTGTGCTGGGGCAGTGACTGAAAACTTCAGTGTTTCTCTGGCTCTGTCTTCATTCCAGAAGCTCTGGTACACAGGTGGAAGCCTGGCCTCACCCAGCCAGGAGCACGTAGGTTCTCCTTGCGCTTCTGCACCCTGCTTTTCAAGGTGTTGAGTAAGCTCAGTGTCTGATTTATTTTTTTCGAAGGGAAACCAAAATTACTACCTCCTCTGATATCCTTTTTGGCTGCTATTTACTTATTTAGCAAGGATCTAATTCAGCACTATTTCAAATCTGAGGGGTGCGTTGGTAACCAGTTGGGAGCTGAGAGAAAACCTGATTGGCAGTAAGCTCATTTCCATAGAAACAGGCCAATTAAGATGCTGTGTGAAAAAGGAGTGGAGAGCCCTGACCAGTCAACTTTTGGGGGTCCTGCAGGGGGCAGACTGTCCCTGCCCTGCTGTGGAAACAGCTGAACTGACACACAGAAAGGAGGCTGTAGTCTTCTGGGGGGTGCTGTGGCTTTCTGCGGGGCTGCTGCGTTTTGTTGTGCTCAGAGCACTTTACAACACTGGCCTGAAACACACCAGGAGGGTCGCAAGAGCTACATTCCCCCTCCTCTTCCAGAATCCCCATTTGACTAACCAAGAAACTGAGGTTCTCATTGATGACTTTTCTGCCAAAAGAGGCACAAACCAATGGACTCATTCCGAGAGGCCCATCAGATGTTGCGATGTGAGAGGCTTCTAGTCGGTCACACGGATCGCATATATTAACACAGGAACTCATCTGCCATCACCACGGTGACCATAGGTCCTGGTTTCCCTCAAACAGCCCCAGTTTATGCCTGCTGTAGTTGTTAACAGTGGATATCTTCACTCTTAAAAGTATCCGAGTTTGAATTCTGTGGGATATGATCACCCTCGCTATTACCCACAATCTAGCCAGTTTGTTTAAGGCAAATAACCCCTAATGGGCCCAGTGAATTAGAATCTCTTGTTTAAAAGTTGTGGACGGCTACGTGTGGGACAAAAGCAATGAAATAAAGTTTTATTTATTTAGGAGACAGTGTCTTGCTCTGTCACCCAGACTGGAGTGCAGTGGTGCGATCTCAGCTCACTGCAGCCTCTACCTCCCGGGTTCAAGTTATTCTCTTGCCTCAGCCCCCCAAGTAGTTGGGATTACAAGCATGTGCCACCATGTCTGGCTGATTTTTGTATTTTTAGTACATACGGAGTTTCACCTTGTTGGCCAGGCTGGTCTCGAACTTCTGACCTCAAGTGATCCTCCCGCCTCAGCCTCCCGAAGTGCTGGGATTACAGGCGTGAGCCACTGCGCCCAGCTGAAATAAAGTTTTAAAACACTCGGAACAATGCTACATGGCATTTGTATCCTATGTACAAATATAGCAAAAGTATAAATACCATACCGTGCATGATAAATATCAAATTGGTGAGTGTGTACCCTGCGGGGAGATATCTGAAATATATATTTCTCAAGCTATATGGTGGCTTTACAAGTTTTCCTTACATGTATTCTCATGTTATCCTATACTTTTCCTGTAGTCCAAAAATATTTCATAATTTAAAAAGAAGCAAGCAGGCTTCAGGATAATTCTGATTAGGCCGATGGAGAATGGTTTCATTACAGTAGGGGAGTGTATTTGTTTGGGTGCATGTAAGGAAGGGAAGGATTCTATTTAGGGTTAAACATCTCAAGAACTGCTCCAGGAAATGATGTGATTGGGAGCATGACTGAAGCTTTGCATTGTACTCTGGGATAGAACTGGTAGACAGGCACTCCAGAAAGCACAGGATGCCTGCCCATTGCATTGATGTTTCTCGAGTTCTCAACACTAAGGCTTGCATCCTGAACTCTGGTGTGGGAAAGCTAGCTGCATATTTGCATTCTGGGTGGATTTGCCTCCGGAGACGCTGCTGTTCAGTCCCATTCAGTTTGCAGGTTGACACTTACTGTTCCTGTCCTTGAGGTCAGCACTTGTCCACAGATTTTCCTAATTTCTCTATTTTACTCTTCCTCCAACAATTAAAATAACTTGAATACTTTCTCTTCACTACTTGCAGGAAACAGAGGAAGGAGGCACACAGTGTGATACACAGTCTTAGGTTGATGTCTGTTTTCAAACATATTTTTGGAATCTCCATTTGAGTAGTTTAGGTCTAATTCCAGTCATACCAACTGGCTTATAAAAGCCACCAGGAATGGGTAAAATTGCCTCAGAATGGGAAGGGAACAGCATTCCATATGGCAAGGGATTTTTCTTTTTTCCTTTTTGAGACAGAATCTTGCTCTGTTACCAGGCTGGAATGCAGTGATGCCATCACGGCTCACTGCAGCATCAGTCCCCTGGGCTCAAACAACCCTCCCACCTCTGCCTCCCGAGGAGCTGTAACAACAGGCACACACCACCATGCCCAGCTAATTTTTTAACTTCTTGTAGAGATAAGGTCTCACTATGCTGCTCAGGCTGTTCCTGAATTCTTGGGCTCAGGAGATTCTCCCATTCCAGCCTCCCGGAGTATTGGAATTACAGGCATGAGCCACCACGCCTGCCCAGGAAGGGATTTTTCAAGAGGAAATGAGACAGAAAGAATTTGGACTGAGTGCACGTCTTTCTTTACCCTGAATGATGTTTGTTAGCACCGCATCACCTGGCCTAGATGGTCCTTGGCAACTAGGTGACGGATCTGAGTATTTCACACTGCAGCACCTGTATACAGGTGATCTGTATACAGCAAGTGATTCCTGTAAGCTCCTTGACAATAACAGCAATAATAACCTTTACTCAGCATATGCTGCATCCTAGGCACTTCGGTGAAGCACTTTATATGACTTTCTGTCTTCCATCCTCACAGTCACCCTTTGAGGTAGGTATTAGGATGAACCATATAAAACTGCCATTTTTGTAGGTCAAAAACAGTCAAATATTGGTAATTGTATGTGGTCAAATCTAATAATCTTTTGAAATCAAAACAGTCAAATATTAGCAGTCCTTTATGGTTCAATCTGATCATCTTATTGTGTTTGTTTTGCAAATAGAGAAATTCAGACATTGAAACTTGCTCAAAGTCCACCCACCTAGCAGGTGCCAGAACTGGAATTTGAATAAGGTAGTCCCCTCCACACCCTCACACTGAACTGCCTCACCGTGCTATCTCCTTGTGTGGAAGGAAAAGGCATATTTTTGTGGCCTAGGTGTTCAAATAGGTTCTTCAACAACATCTCGGCCAACTTTGAGATCAAAGATGGTTGGTCAGATGAATCAAATGTTTCCTGGAGTCTTGGGTTAGACTCGTAATGCTCTGTTTAAAAGGAATGATAAGTAGTGAGCACACCAGAGATCTGGAAGATGGAAAATCTCTCTTTAGGATCTCTGCTCCTCTCTCGAGCAAAGAAAGAAATCGGTGTGGTGCCAGCAGAGGTGTTCTCAGCAGGACCTGGCCCATTAAATGAAAGACTTCCATGCTGAGCCAATCAAGAGAGACCTGGACAAAAATCAGACTCTTTCCTGCCCTGGAAACCCATGCCTTGAATCTGTAATTCATCTGTTAAATCAAGTGTGCAGCCGGTGGTTTAGCACAGAGGGGGATGACAGGGAAGGGAAGAGAGAGGGGCAGGAGCTGTAGCACTTGAATTTCCAGCATCAGAGTCCAGTTAGGGAAAAGAAACAGGGCTGTGATAGCTTCTTGGACCTCATGTTTCCAGCAAAGAGAAAGCAGCAGGAAAGATTTTTGCAAACAGATGAGCTGGTGGAAGGTATTAGAACAATGGCGGAAGAGGCAGGGACCCCAGGGGCTGAACAAAACACAGTTCCGCTGTTGCCTTTCAACAAGACTGAATAAAGTTTAGGATTTTTTTTTTTTTATGGGACTTGTAGCCGTTTTAAACTTTCATTTTTCATAATGTCACAGATAATCTTTTTATCTATTATCCACTGGCTCTTTTCTGAGAGGCATTTGCATCAAATAGTGCTGCACAGATCATGACTGTCTCTAGTGGGGAAAGCAGCTTGAAATGAAAGGTTATTCACTCCCTCTGCTTTCGCTGGCTTTGTTCTTGATTCTCACACATTTTTTTACATCTGAATTCGGGTATTTCTGGAGTTTTTCTTTAGAAACCCTTCCATTCTGAGATCCAAGCATATTCAGACTCCGATCTATATATCAGGGGTTACAAAGCTTATGCCTACTGAAAGTGAAGCATGTACTTTGAAACACGTTGGATGCCCCATGGTTTCCAAAATCCCTTCAGAGCATTTCCTACAGAGGCAGCAACCATAAAAAGCGGCCACTCACACAGTGGGGTCCCTTTCCCTAGCACTGGCCTCCCGGTGGCAGTGGAGCAGTGGCCTTCCAAGCGTGCACTGTGAGACATGAGTGGGGCAATCTGCTCCTTCCAGCTGCAGGGAGAACGGGTCTGCAGAATGAATTCTCTTTCTCCACTCCTCCCATGTGGGGAACAAACGAGAGCCCTCCCGGCAGGGAGAAGCGGGGCTTCAGGAGAGCATGGTGGAAAACCCAGGAGCCGCCTGGGCTAACAGGGAATCCAAAATGACCTTTTTGTGTGCAAAACCCCCTGGGGAAAAAAAAAAAAACTAGAAAGTCGTGGGGATATGGCCAGGTGTGGTGGCTCACACCTATAATCCTAGCATTTTGGGAGGCTGAGGTGGGCAGATCACTTGAGGTCAGGAGTATACACATACACACACATACACACACACACACACACACACACACACACAGAAATGCAAAAACAAGCTCCTGGCCACTGTTCTCTGAGGTCACTACTAACCTGGGTGCACTTGTCTGAGACCAAGTTCTGGGCACAGCTGGAACACCTAAGTCATTGTGGCCTCAGCTCAGGCCTCACCTCTGCAGACCACTCTCCCTCCTCCTGGGGCGGGGAGGAAAGGTTTCTGGGCTTTGTGAGAGGGAATGGCAGGAGTGTGTGAGTGGAGAACAGCAGAGGAGAAAGCTGGAGCGGATGATGCTGGCCAATATGGCAAAACCCCATCTCTACTAAATATACAAAAATTAGCTGGACATGGTGGCACGTACCTGTAATCCCAGCTACTTGGAAGGCTGAGGCAGGAGAATAGCTTGAACCTGGGAGGCGAAGGTTGCAATGAGCTGAGATCATGCCACTGCACTCTAGCCTGGGCAATAGAATGAGACTCTGTCTCAAAAAACAAAATAAATAAATAGATTACAGTTTTAAAGGGAGTGCTTATCATCCACTCTGTCAGGTGCTTTTCATGAGTTACTTCATTAGTCCTTATACCCAATACCCACCTCATACTCACTCATCAGGGAAGCAATCAGATTCATCTTCTAGATAAGAAAACTGAA
>NW_016811820.1:3025530-3030895 GCF_001698545.2 Rhinopithecus bieti
TGTCTCAAAAAAAAAAAAAAAGACAAGAAATAAAGAAAAAGAAAGTCGTGGGGATATGACTGATGGTTTCTCTTCAGCTTCTATTATAGTTTCTTAGTTCATCACCCCAAGCTTCAGGGGACTCTGGGGAAGGTTGAGACCAGGTTTGTTCTCAGGCCTGCCTGACAAAGCTCCTCAGGAAAGCATCATCCGCTCCAGCTTTCTCCTCTGCTGTTCTCCACTCACACACTCCTGCCATGCCCTCTCACAAAGCCCAGAAACCTTTCCTCCCCGCCAGGAGGAGGGAGAGTGGTCTGCAGAGGTGAGGCCTGAGTGGCCACAATGACTTAGGTGTTCCAGCTGTGCCCAGAACTTGGTCTCAGACAAGTGCACCCAGGTTAGTAGTGACCTCAGAGAACAGTGGCCAGGAGCTTGTTTTTGCATTTGTGTGTGTGTGTGTGTGTATGTATGTGTGTATATATGTATATATATATGTGTGTGTGTGTGTATATATATATAAATAAAATAAGGGGGCACTAGCCCCCAAAGAAGTACTGACAACCACCTCTGGTTAGAGGGCAGTTCTTTGCAGCTTTTGATGACAACCTGCGAGGAGAGAATATTGCTCTCAATTGTTCAAGAAACTGAAAGCTTAGAGAGGTTGAAGCGATTTGCCAAGTTCATGGGCTGGTGACGGAGTGGGCCTCAGAACTCAGATCTTTCTGGCTCAAACTGCCTTGTTCTTACCATCCCCTATCTCCCTAGAGGTTGTTAGAACTTTTGGGGGCATACTGTTCCTTTATTTTAGAAACTCTTTGGATATAGGGTAGTGGTTGAAGCAGCTCTGAGGATCTGTTTTGAAGAGAAGGGTAGCATTGTTAGACTAGTAGGGTTATCTCCTCTTCCCAAGCTTGTCCCTCCAGACCTTTGAGCCGGTCATCATAATTTTATATTTTATGACCGAAAAGAAACTTCTGTTAAATCATAAATACACTAAAAGCCCTATATCTCCTTGAGCCTGGAAATCTCCCAGCAATGTGGCAGGAATGTAGAAACAGTCTGAGTTGTCAACAAAACATAACAGATTTCCCAGTTGTAACAAACATACGTGTAGTTGTGAATGGAAAACTCTCCCAATAAGCAAAAGAATGGCCTTTTTCCGTGTTTTTTTCCTCATTTACCATAGCTGTTCTTTCAGAGTGCCATCAGTTTCAAATGTTTCATTGTATCAATATTTGTACACTTCTAGTAAGCAGAGTGCCCACTACATTATTTTTATTTAACTTTCTCCAGGGTTAAAGGAACTTGTAGTTCAGGTGTCATCTTTCAGATTTACAATTTTACCTAGATTGGCAACATGGGGTGGCAAAGCACTTGGAACTAAGACAGAAAAGTTGGTTCCAGTCCTGGCCTGCCTCTAACTGTGTGTGACTTGAGTAAGACTCAGGACGAGAGACTGCTAATACCCACCGCACCTGCCCCCACCCCAGATTGGTCCCAAGGCAAATGTGAAAGATTAGGTGCTCCTGAATGTGCCATCAGATGTGGTGTGACAGAGCCCATTTGTGTGTGCCTGTTTCAAAGCTTTTGGTTCATAGGCCATACTGCCTGCTTTGCTGGAGGAAAGTTCCAAGACCCACACCAGGCTACTCCTTGACAGGAAGCTTTTGTTCCTAGCAACGGGTTTACCAACTGTTTGTTTGTTTTGAGACAGGGTCTCACTCTGTCCCCCAGGCTGGAGTGCAGTGGTGCGATCTCAGCTCACTGCAACCTCCACCTCCCAGGTTCAAGCGATTCTCCTGCCTCGGCCTCCCAGATAGCTGGGATTACAGGTGCTGGCCACCACGCCTGGCTAATTTATATATTTTTAGTAGAGATGGGGTTTCACCATGTTGGCTAGGCTGGTCTCAAACTCCTGACCTCAAGTGATTCTCCTGCCTCATCCTCCCAAAGTGCTGGGGTTACAGGCATGAGCCACCCCACCCACCCCTACTCTCTTCTTAATATGCTTCATGCATTTGTTTATGCTCCCCCCACCTGCAACATACTTTGTAGTCTACACATGTGTCAGGGCTATTTGCTGGTCTCTTTTCTCTCACCCTGATCTGGCTGTGAGCAGATAATCCCCTATTCCTCAGTTTGGCTGGTACTGCAGTTGGCACAGCTCTCCAAACTCTGCAGCCACCAGACATGTAGAAACAAACCTCTAGGCTTCCCAGGAGGCTCACAGATTGCCTCATGGCTGAGCCCTCAATAGAGATGATCATCTATAAAAATAATAACAAACAATGTTGCTGGTTATAAATGAAATATATGCTCAGTAGAAATGGTAGTCTATAAAATTAGAAAATTATGCTGTTATAAATATAATATATGTTCATTGTAAAAATGTAGAAAATTTAATACATATTAAGAAAAAATATTCACATTTGCCATCTATATATTTTACATATTTGTATGTTTTTTCAGTATGACACATCAAAGAAAGGGCAGAATCTTCTTTCTTCTCTTAACGTTTTGTCGTGAGCAATGCAATGTTAAGTTTAGGGAGGGAATTGGGTTCTGGAGCCAAACTGCCCAGGTTTGAATTCAGCTCTGTCACTTGCTAGTTGTGCAATACTGCTTTTTTGTTTGGTTTGGTTTATTTTATTTATCTTTTTTCTTTTTTTTTGAGATGGAATCTCGCCCTGTTGACAGGCTGGAGTGCAGTGGCACAATCTCGGCTCACTGCAACCTCCGTCTCTGGGTTCAAACAACTCTCCTGCCTCAGCCTCCCAAGTAGCTGGATTACAAGCATGTGCCACCATGCCCAGTTAATTTTTGTATTTTTAGTAGATATGAGGTTTCACCGTGTTTGCCAAGCTGGTCTCGAACTCCTGGCCTCAAATGATCCACCTGCCCTGTCCTCCCAAAGTGCTGGGATTACAGGCGTGACCACCACGCCCACTGCCTGCCTCTCTTTTACTGAAGTTGTAGATGTCCTCTTCATATTTTCTCTGAATCCTACCCCTGCCCTACCCATGGTGACTCACAGGGTGCTTTGTATACAATAGGGGTGTCATTAATGTTTGTTGAACATAAATGAATTAAAATGTGACATCCTAAAAGTGATTTCAAACTTTGGAATTTAGGTTTTGGTGTTTTTGTTTTTTCTTAGAGACGGTCTTGCTTTGTTGCCCAGGCTGCAGTGCAGTGCCACCATCTTGGCTCACTGCAGTCTCAAACGTCTGGGATCAAGTGATCCTCTCACCTCAGTCTCCTGAGTAGCTGGGACTACAGGCACAATCCACCATGCCCAGCTACTTTTTTCTTTTTCTTGTAGAGATGGTGTTTCACTATGTTGCCCAGGCTGGTCTTGAACTCCTGGCCTCAAGCGATTCTCCTGCCTCTGCCTCCCAAAGTGCTGGGATTACAGGCATGAACCACCATGCCTGACCTGACTTTGGACAAGTTATTTGGCATTTATAATTCCACTTTCTCATCTACAAAATAGAAATAATAATAGTACCTACCTCATGGGGCTGTTTTGAGGAATTAACACAAATAAAGCACTTAGAATAATGCTTCGTGCTGTGCAGTAAGCACTCAGTAATCTAAGTTGGTAATATTCCTGTTTTTATACCGTGTTTTAATAAATGTGAACATAACATTTTAAAATCAAGGAGCTGTGATTTCATGCTCTGCACACTGCCTCAGTGGCATAAAGACTGGGACTGAAGCTGGGGCATCACCCCCTGTTTGGTTTCCCCTCTCCTAGGCCCTTACTCACATACACCTTGGAGAGCAGGTACAACCAAGAGGACCTGCATTTCAGTGATGTCCGAGGCCAAGGGACAAGGCCAGATTCTAGTCAGGTGATGATGGAATGAGAGCGTTCACTGCATGTGTCTTAATTAATGGAGAAGATAAGGAGTCACCAAGCCCTATATATTTATAGTGCTTTATTTTTCATCCAAAAACACAAAGTGCTGTTTAGTCCCCACAACAATCAGGAAAGCGAGGAACTATTCTTCCCATTGAGGGGATGGGAAAGCGGAATCCCCTTGGTGGACGGGGCTGCAGGCTCAGGGACTTGCTCCCCTCAAGCTGTTGTGATCTCACCACAGTCATGACCAGTCACTTGAACCTCCCATCTCCCCAGCATGATTCTATAGAGAGGCAGGAGAGCCCTGGACCCTGAGCAGGAGGCTTCAGTCCAGGGGCCAGCAGCGCAAGCACAGCATCATAGAACATCGTAGAACATAGAACATTATTCTGCCCAGGGCAAAATAATGTGGGCTGCAGAGTCTGGCCCAGGCAGCCCTCAGTGTTGTGCCCACAAGTGTTGAGATGACAGGAGGATGGGGTCAGGCCAGTGATCCTCAAAGTTAGAAGAAGAATCCTATGCCTCAAACCTACTGATTTCCTTTCCAAACCCTCCCTAGAGGACCTCTAACTGTGGCTGAGGGGAGGGGCGGCACTTTTTGATACACGGTGCAACTTGCCCACTTTGACCCTGACCTTTGCTCTGTCCCCTTCAGGTGACCCTGGCAAGTAGCTTTTTAGAGCAGTGGTTCTCAAACTTGAGTGTGTGCAGAATCCCCTGGGGTTGTGGGGGCAGGGCTTTGAAAATACAGATTGCTGGGCCCCACCCCAAGAGTTTCTGATACAGTAGCTCAGGGTTGGGCCCAAGAATTTGCTTTTCTGACACTAAGTTCCTGGATGCTGCTAGTGGAAAGAACCAGTGATTTGATAGCATGGGTGAGCTGGCTCAATTCTCTGCTCAGGAAAGTGACAGGATGCCTCAAATGCTGAGTGCTGCATATTCAAATTCCAAACACAAGGCAACTAGGATGGGAACCCTTCTAGACTCTGTGTATTCAAGGACCAGGGAGAGGCTTAGCAGCTCTCAGCTCTCCTGGCAGAGAGAGAGTTCTCTGAAGCTTGCTGTTCCTCTCTCCCCTACTTTGATAGTTTCCTCCATTTGTACGAGTGGAGGTTGCAAAAGCCAGAGTAGACTCAGTGAGAGTGGGAGATGGGGGTGAGTGTGTTCACTTTTGATAACAAGCAGATGTGACAAGAAGCACTAAAATGGAGGGGGCAATAAGAATTATTACTAGCTGAGGCCAGGCACGGTGGCTCACACCTGTAATCCCAGCACTTTGGAAGGCCGAGGCGGGTAGATCACCTGAGGTCAGGAGTTCAAGACCAGCCTGACCAACGTGGAGAAACCCTGTCTCTACTAAAAACAAAATTAGTCGGGTGTGGTGGCGCATGCCTGTAATCACAGCTACTTGGGAAGCTAAGGCAGAAGAATTGCTTGAACCTGGGAGGCGGAGGTTGCAGTGAGCCGAGATCGCACCATTGCACTCCAGCCTGGGCAACAAGAGTGAAAATGTCTAAAACC
>NW_016811820.1:3031194-3071004 GCF_001698545.2 Rhinopithecus bieti
AAAAAAAAAAAAAAAAAAAAAAAAAAAAAAAAAAAAAAAAAAAAAAAAAATTATTACTAGTTGCTTTGTGGTCAGGATGTGCCAAGCTGGCATTGCAGCATCCGCTGTTAGGGGGCTTGGTGCTATCTGCAAGGGTGTCATCCTCAGCCACTGTTTTCTACGCTGCCCCTCCAGGAATTCCTCTTCTGTGCACCTCCTTGGGCAAGGAGCATTGAGGTGTGGTGGCTGACATTCAGGAATTACTGTGGAAGCTTGAGTTTGCATGCCCACTCTGTTTCCTACTAACTAGCTCAGGGGCGGGGGAGTTTCTGAACTATCTTGGCATATTTCAGAAACTTAATGTTTAACTGTCTTAATGTATACGATAGAGATAATGCTCTCTGATTTACTGACCTCTCTGGTTGTGGGCTAGACACCAGAGTTGCAGAGTTCTCCGTGCACTGCTGTGCATTCCTGGGAGTGCCCCTGAGGGTGGAGCTCTCTGTAAGGAAGGCAGCCCCAAGGGCAGCGCTGTTCTCTGTAGAAAAAAGACTAGGAGTGAGGACACCCGGCGCCCAGGCCTAGCTTTTCCACCCACTCACCTTCACAGTTCCTTCATCCTTTCTGCTTCAGTTCCCTCCTCTGTAACATGAAGTTGGAGTAGATACTCCATTCAGAACATCTTCCGGCTGTAAATGGCTTGAGCCCATTGTCAACTGGAAGACACAGAGAGTGTGACGTCTAAAAACCCAAACAGCAAAGAGCATGTCTTCCAAACCACCCAATCTGGAGAGGTGGGGCCGTTTCGTGGTTCCGGCACCGACACCGTCCCTTTCACACGGTTCTGAGCCGCTGGCTGCTTCAGGGCGGCCCTCGCTGCCCCTGCCTGGCCGGGATGGCAGAGCGGATCAGAAGCCAAGCGCGCTCTGCCTGCGCGCTCTGCCGCCGCAACCCGCGCCGCAGCCAATCCGCTGGTGCACTGCGGGTGACCTCCCCCGGGCCCGGGAATAAATTGTCAAGTTTCCCCACCGCGGGTGTCTTTGCTAGCCGGCGAGTTGCAGTCTTCTGGGCTAATTAGGAGACGGTCATGAGGAGCGAGGCGGGCCGGGGCGCTCGGCTGGCCGGGGCGGGGCTGGGGCGGGCGGCGCGCAGCTCCTGGGCCGAGGCATCCGCAAGCCGCGGGTAGATCGCTCGCGTCTGGTCGCCGCCTGGGAGCTCCCGCGGAGCAGGCTGCCAGGACTCATTCCAGCTCTGGTGCGGGGTCGCCCAGGCGTCCACAGGCGGCGGGTGGCGTGCCAGCAAGTTTCCCCGGCGCCTGCCAGTGCCCGCGAACCCACCTCGGAAGCCAGACCCGGGGAGGCAGAGGTAGAGGCCGGCTGGCCCCAGTCGTGGTGCCGTGGGGCTGCCTCCCTCGGACTTCGGTCTTGAGTCTCCTGAGGCTGAGAAGCAGCTGAACCTGCCCCCTGCCGTGGACGTACACCTCAAGACCTAAAATGCGCCCTGCCTGGAGACTTTGAACTTAGTCCTCTGGAAATGCGGAGACCGCTTCGGGTGGTTTGTTTTTGCATCCTCTTCGGCTAGGTTTGGCTTTGGGATTCTCTGGCTACCTGGATAAGCCTTTCCTTTGTGGGTAAGTCTCCCGCGGATCGCAGCACCAGCAACCAACCCTGGGGCACACGAGCTTTTAAAACCCCCGAGCCTGAAGACGCATGGGGCTAGAGAAGAGGACCCAACTCCTGACCACGTAAGGACTCTAATTCCACCTTTCCTGTGATGGAGAGAAATATAATTTCATGGCAGAATTTTCTTGAAGCACATTGTCTGATAGGATTGGCAATTACTAACCAGGAAAATGAGTAGCAATTAGGAGTTCAGTAATAAATGGAAGTCTATTGTCCTAATTGAGTGGAATTACTGACTGGTAATAGCAACACTGAATTCTTCAGTTTAATTAAGAGTTTATATAATTATAGTGCACTTTTTATTTCTTGGGGGAGCCATGGGGTAAGAATTAAATAACCAGTGTGATGGTTAAGAAACCCATTTAATGGATAAGTAACCAATGAGTTGAAATGAATGTGGTGCCTTGCTGAAGCAATGCAAACTTAGATGAATTCCTGATAAAGAGATGTAACAGCTTGGGCCAAGCAAGACTTTCAGCTGCTAATTCCTGTCTGATAAAAATCTGAATGGCTTAGAAATGATTAGGTAATCTCTGAAACTGGCACACTGAAACTGTTTCGGAGATACCAGAGCTCCCTCTCCCCTGCCGGGGTATTAACCCCGATTTGTGCTCTCTGTCGCTGTGTTTTCCACATTCTTCAAGAATGAAATGAGTGGGTCATTTGAGAGTGCTTTTGCAGTCTGGGGTTTCTGTGTCGAAAATCTCGTGATTGAGCTGTTAAGCTGTAAATGTTGATAGCTGAAGGGGATAGACAAGCTTCACCGAAGTTACTCAGCTTCAAAGCAGAGTGAGTGTGTAGGTGTGCAATTTGTTTGGGAACTAATCTGTAATTATAAACATGTTATTTTCTCTTTGGTGGTGTATTGTTTCCTTTACTATTATGTTCTCAAGAAATTGTTCCCCTTGTGGGAAGCAGTGAAATTGGAGAGAAATCCCTGCTCAGAGGATAATTTACTTGTATTTTTGGTGTAGGTTTCTGGGAATCCTTTTAACCCTACATTGGGATGTGTATGTTTATTTCCATAAGAAGCTCCAGCAGGTTTGGAAATCACCGGGTTTTGAGTACACTGGTGGATAATCAGCACTTCAAGTAACAATATTTATGCCACTCTGTACCTTGACTTCTTCTTCTTGCTTACATGAGGTCCAGATTTTCAACAGGATGATCAGGGACTACCTTCTCTACAGAGCTTGCATATTGCAAGTGGGTTCAGGGAGCATCATTATAGTTGCATTTCACTCCAGAAGAGACTGAGTGGCACGGAAGGGACATTGCATCTTGAATACTGGATGGGTTTTAAAGTTTGCAGAGCTTATTCATAAATCCACTTGGTTAATGAGAAAAAAGCAGGTATGGAAAGATGTTTGTATGTGTGCCTCCCAGTCTCAGCCCTTCCAGGTGCTTTGCAGGTCCCTAAGTACAGAGTGTCACTGTCCAGAATTTTAAGGTCTTAGCTACCCTGGTTTTTCCCCTCTCCCCAGCCCTGTTTTGTCATTGCTACCATGAAAATTTAGCAGAAGTGTAGAAAGTTGTGGCCTTCCAGAACCACGGTTTCTCAGTGCAGGTTTACTGTATTGATCACCCACTCCTTTTCTGTTTGTATTCTGCCCAAGGCACAGCAGACATTCACTCCTTTTATTTCCCGTGAAATTGTACAACAGGCAGAAGCTTGAAGATACAACATGGATGGAAATTTGAGCCTTGTAACGTTCAAGAATGACAGATTACCGAGTTTCCTAACTTTTCCTAAGAGTTTATTAAAGATCACAAGTTCATATTGCTCCTTTTTCTCTATGCATTTGCCATCCATCACACGCCTGACTGTGAGCTGTTACAATAGCTAGATGAGGTTTAAAAAAAGAGGGAGTAGGGGCTTAAGGATTGCTCTTCTCTCAGAAATGTTGCCCAAGGCTACCCTAAGGCTCAGCCTACCCCAAGATTCTCTTTCTGACAAGTGGGTGTTTGGTAGGATGGTGTGAAAGTTTCCTTCTATGATAACATCCTTAAGATTTGTTTCCATATTCCCTTTTTTCTTTTGATAACCTGCTGAGAATATGAGTCTGTGACCTATGTATTTATCTGAAATCAGCCTGAACAGATAGGAAAACTGAGTTACAAGGTATGGGACTCCCAGTAAATTAGGAACAGATGTAGGTCAAAAACAGATTTCCAAACTCTATCAAATGATCCCACTTGGAAACAAGACACGAACTGGCCTAACTGCTCTTAGAATGCAAGGTTTGTCTGAGGGCAAACATGCTGGAAAAGATGGCCACCACCTTGCCTCTACTTTTCTTTTCATCTTTCTTCCCACCCAGTCTTTGGTTCCCTGAATAGGCTGTGTAGTTGGGTATCAGTCAGCACTTGTCTGCTGGTTGCACAATGCAGATTACTCATTTCTGCCCAAGTAACTCCCTGAAGCCATACTGTAACAATAGAGCATATAAAAAAGAAACTCAAGTTGATCTTGGCCCCTGTCCAAGGGGATTAGCTAGGGAGCACCTGAAAGGCCTATGTTGAACACACTCACCTGTAACCCAATTCCGTGGCCTGGATCTCAAGGACAGGGTAATCTCAGTACCTTTTAATGACCTAGTAAGTGTGGTATCTTTCTCCCTTTACACTCGACCTGATGGCTCATAGGGGCTCCCCATTATGGAGCCGGAGGAGTACTTTGAGATCATCTAGGCCCTCATCACTCAAAGTGTGGACCATGGGACAGCAGCGCTGGCATCGTCAAGTACCTGTTAGAAATGCTGAACCTCAGATCCATCCCTGGATTTATAGAATCAGAATCTGCAACAAGTTCCCCGGATTTCTCATACGCATTATGACAAGTGGGGTTCTCCCATGATCCAACTCTGCGATGGAGTTTAGCCAGTGGCATATTTATTAAGGGGTGCCCTTTGGATCAATACTTATGGGAAGGAGGAGGAAGGAAATAGGTAGGTAGAGCAAGAAGTCAAGCAGCAATACAGGCCCAGTGATAGTCGTCACTAACAACACGGGAAGCTACAGAGCTAGATCGGCCTTCTAAATTGTCTCTGGTGGGCAGGGATGGCCAGACCTTTCAACTCACTGCAGACAGCACTCCCAGCAGTTGGCAGCAAGTCTGTCATTAGACAGGGATCTGGGGAGCTCATCACAGTGTCCACCACATGCAGTGAAGTTGGGAGAAGTTCTCTTCTGGGTCACTGGTTCTCACAATGTGGCTCCATACCAACGGGACCTTCAAGACCCTGGGGACTCCTTAGAGATGCACATTCCTGAGCCCCACCCACAGCTACTAAATCAGAAACTAGGGTGGGGCCCAGCAACCTGTGTTTTAACACGTTCTCCAGGTGAATGCTGCATGCCCATGTTTCAGAACAACTGCCCCAAGGCAGCCTTTTTTCCGTTTGTTTTGTTTTTTAATAACTGTTATTGAAATGATTCACAGTCCATCTTAATAATGAAAACACTTTAAAGTGTACAATTCAGTAATTTTGTTTTGTGGGTTTTCGTTTTGTTTTGTTTTTGTTTTTTGTTTGTTTGTTTTTGAGACAGAGTCTTGCTCTGTTGCCCAGGCTGGAGTGCGGTGGCTCCATCTTGGCTCACTGCAACCTCTATCTCCTGGGTTCAAGGGATTCTCTTGCCTCGGTCTCGGGATTCTCTTGCCTCGGTCTCCCGAGTAGCTGGGACTACAGGCACCCGCCACCACTCCTGGCTAATTTTTATATTTTTAGTAGAGACGGGGTTTCACCATGTTGGCCAGGCTGGTCTGAAACTCCTGACCTCAAGTGACCCACCCACCTCAGCCTCCCAAAGTGCTGTGGTTATAGGCGTGGGCCACCACGCCTGGCCCAATTCAGTACTTTTTAGTATATTTATAACCTGTTTAATATATTTGCAACCCTCACCCTTACTTCCAGAACATTTTCATCAGTATCCCCAAAAGAGATCCCACACCCATTAGCAATCACTCTCTACACCTCCTCCCAAAGTCTGGCAATCACTAATCTGCTTTCTGTCACTGAATATGCCTATTCTTGATACTTCATTTAACTGGAGTAATGCAGTATGTGGCTTTTGCGTCTTGTTTCTTTACGTTTTGAGAGTCAACCAAGCTGTAACATGTATCAGTACTCCATTTCCTTTAAGGGACAGATCATATTCCGTTGTTTAGGAGATACCACATTTTGTTTCTTTATTCATCGGTTGATAAACATGGGTTCTTTCTACTGTTTGGTTATTGTGAATAATGCTGCTGTGAACACTGGTGTACAAGTTTCTGTGTGGACGTATTTCTTCAGTTCTCTTGGGTCAATACCTAGGAGTTGCTGAGTCATATGTTAACTCTACGTTTTGCTTTGGGAACTCCCAGACAGAACAGTTCTGAGGAACTCCCCGACTGTTTTCCAAAGTGACTGCACCATTTTATGTTCTTACAAGCAGTGTAAGAGAGTTCCAGTTTCTCCATATTCTCTCCAACACTTGTTAATATCTGTCCTTTTTATTATAGCCATTCTAGTGGATGTGAAGTGGTATCTCAGTATAGTTTTAGTTTGCATTTCCCTAATGACTAATGATGTTGAACATGGTTTTCATTGGCTATTTGTACATCTGCTCTGGAGAAATGTCTATTCAGACCCTTCTTAGGGCAGCTTTTTTTGCTCCTTAAGGAATCCTTCAGCAAGTCAGCTTTGTGTCCAGTCCTGTGCAAGTGTTTTAGGATTTATGAAGCAAAGCCTAGAACGTGGCCATTACCCACTGGAAAGTTCTAATCAGATATGAAACTGTCTAAAAAGGGGAAAAGAGGACAGGAGAGCCCACTGTCAAGGGCCAGCATGAAGAGAATTACATTCTATTACAATTCGTGTTTCAGAAAGACACGGTGTGACTTGCTAGGATAGAATGGTGTGTGTCAGGGATGTGGCGGCTGCAGACTGCTGGAGAAGACTGGGAATGTTGAGAGAAAGAGGAACAAGTAGAGAAGCAGGGACAGGAAGTTGTGGACAGACCTTCTAGTACTCTTTTATGGGTTACACACACCTGTAAGAGGGGATCTCAGGAGCCCAAGATTTCTTTCAAGATCATGGCTTTTACCAGCCTCAGCAAGGTGAAGCAGTTCACCTGTTTCTTCATCTGGGCAAAAATGACCTGCCTCCACCATTTCTCAGAGTGTTTGTAAAGACTGATTATAATACTCTATAAACAAGTGCTTGAAGAGTGTGATTTATTCTACATTACAGGTGAGAAAAAAGTTTGTATGTGTCCTTAAATAGTCTCCGATTCCCTATTAGCAGATCCTCGTGGTGGCAGTACGATGTCCCTCCCAACCCCCCAGGGCAGGTGCCCCTCTCAAGATACCTGAGACTACCAGGCACATCCTCAGGGCTCCCAGGCAGCTTCTCTTTATGGTTACAACACACCTTGAAAATGACATATTGGGGCAAAAGAATTTCAAAACAGCAAAACCTTTGCCATCTTCTCACATAGCTAGGGCCTCTGTGCGTATGATAACAGGACAGCTACCTTACACTTGTGTCATGCCATCTAACTTACAAAGTGCTCTCTCAACCTTGCACCAGAGGAAACCAAAGCTCCAGGAAGTGACTTGACTAATGCCACGGGTTGGACTGTAGCATGATCAGGACCTGACTCCTGGTCCATTGACACCTGACCCAGTGTCTTCATCTGGCAGTTTTACCTTACAGGTTGCTAAGGATTAATGATGGGATGTTTTGATTCTTAGTCTCCTCTCCCAGGAGGCCCCAAGTCTCCCGATGCCATGCACTCATGTTTGTTTGGTGTTGCAGCTGTGTTTCATTGTAGTAACATATTCCAAATGCTGTGAGATCACCCTGAGTCTCATTGAAGAAAAGTGTTTCAAAAGTATGCAGAGAGGTCGAAGTATTAGGACAGTTCTAGAATGTAGTTAAATTTTCAGTTTCTTCCAGGAGCCCTTCTGTAACAGGCTGGGTCGTAATGAGAGTATTTGGATCACTGTTTCTTGAACACAGTCAACACAAAACTGTGGCAATGCAGAATTCAAAGAGTAGGTCAGGACATTTGTGTACTAAGTAGCCCTGTACACACTGGATAATGATTTCCTTTCGTCTGTTCCCCCTGAGTTCTCTAGCATATACCATGTCCTGGGTAAGAATAGATCCTGAAAAGTCATGTGTCGAGTTGATGTCCTTTGAGTCCTATTTTATATTCACAAGTGGTATGTGCTGAGAGAAAGCAAATCCTCTGATAAAGCAAAGAACTGTGTTGTGAAACAGGTTATTCTATCCCTACTCACTCATTTCTTCTGTAAATCAGGATTTAGGTACTTTTTCCCTTAAAGCTAGTTATATCTACATAGAAGATTTCTGCGTACTTCTCTTTTTTGTTTGTTTTGTTTTTGAAGAACAAAGTATATAAATGCTCTTTAGAGTCATAGACACAGATTGGAGGTGGCAGGATGAGCAAAATTGACATTTTGTCCCATTACCCCATTTTTCCTTTCTTTTCTTTTTTCTTTTTTACCCTAAGCAGGAGAGAGGTGATCTGCAAGTTTCTCAGTATTTTTTTGGGTAAGAGTTTCACCATAAAAAGGTCTTCACCCACACTCCTCCCAGTGTCAGTGTGCCAGGTATCCTGTCACTTTTGGTTGATGTCCTGATGGATTAAACTCTGGACAGAGCCACACCTTTGAAGAGGCTTGTTGGCCAGATTAACACGCCAGGGAAAGTGCTTCAGTCTAGAACATTCCCTGTCTCTGGGGTCTGGCACCCTGGCCTCTGTGCTGTGCCCTCCTGCGGCCTGTGCTGTGCTCTCCCACTCCAGTGCTTAGAAATGCCAAGTCAACGATGTGGGGTCAGGTGCTAGAGAGAGGGTCAAAGTGCTGTCGTTGTAAGAAAGTATTCATCAACCTCAAATAGTATACTCCAGTAACAAACCATACAAGACCCTGGCCCTCGAGGAGGAGCCTGCAAATGTTAGCTTTCCTGCCAGCCAAAGAAAATCAGAAAAAGAGCAACAGGGAAAAGACTTTATTGTTAAGGAGATGATTTTGCCAATAATTTAAATTGCAGCTTTCTTCTCTTAATGAAGAAATATGCATTTCGTGATACCCAGCGTCCCCCAGTTCCTCTGAAGCAGAGATAATAATAACTGCTATTTATTGAGGACTAACAGCCAGGTGCTTCAGCACTTCAGTGTTTTCTCCCACTCAGAAAATCAATGGGATTGGCATATAATGATGCCAAAGCTTGGCGAGGTGATTTTGTCTGGGTTTGAACCTGGGTCTCTCTAGCATGGTGCTTTAAAACGTGCCTGGCCCACAATAGGAACACACCGTGACCCGGTGCAAGGTGTGTTTTGTGGAACTCACCAAACCCCTCAGTGAATATTGGCTGCATGAAATGAATGGCTGAACTTCTTGGGGCAATTTTATTCTTTTTGATGGTCATGTCAGGTGACATTCCTCTCCACAGAACGATAGTTATCACTTGCCTTTTTATATCTGCACAGATTAAAAGCTTTAGTGACTGTTGCTTGGTTCCATTTTGTGCTCTACTCCAGGCTGGTGATGGGCTGGGGTGGGTGGGCCGAGAGCAAAGTGTCAGTGCCCAGAGCATGCTTGAGCTACTGCTCTCAGGCCTGGAGACTCAGAAGATGGGCCTGACCTAGCTGCTCTTTTACTTGCTGTGATTGGGTAAAGCAGAAGTTCACCCTTGCTCTGCAGCAACCATCACAGAGAGTCACACCAGCCAGATTTGCGTTCAGCATGCCCAATGACCAACATGCTACTGAACATGGATGTTTGAAAGGAATTGAAAGTAGAAATATTCACTGTACAGGACAGATAACACTTGCCCCTAGGCCCTACTTTAAGGATTTGGCTGTTCCCCAGTATAGAATTAGAGAATGTCAGAGCTTGAAGGGAATTAGAGAGCATCTAGCCCACCCCACTATCCCTGCTCACCTCTGCCTCTGCTGACAGAGAAGCTATGGACAAGGAAGGAGAACCGAACCTCTCAGACCACCACAGTCCTTGGTGGCAGGCCTTACACTGGAAGCCAGAGCTCTGCCTTCTGGTACCTTCCACCATGTGGCTTCTAGCTGCAAGGGAAGCTGGGAATTTAGGTTCTGTCCTCACAGTAGGGAAAGAGACTTAACCTAGGAGTTTCCCCAAATATGAGAAATCTGATATAAATGGGCTCGCTTAATAATTATTTCCATTCTTGCAGGGTAAAATAAAAATCAGATTTATTCTCTGTGAGAATAGATTTTCCTGAGATGCTAAGGGAGCTCCTGCTTTGTATGCTCCTAATCTTTTCTTGTGGTAATGTTTTAGGGCAGTTCCATTAAGCAGGCAAATGGTCATGATATCTTTTAAGGGTTCCTCCTGCTCTCTGAGTCTTCATTTTCAACACATGTGAAGAATTCAGTATAACATTTTCCATTTTTCACTAAGGCTAAACTTATACACACTGACATATCCACTTTAAAGCGTCGTAAAACAGCATTTGCCCTTGCTCTGTGCTCAATTTTACTTTCCTTGGAAATGCTGAGAAGTCATTGCCTGTTCTTGGTTTTCGACATTGGCTAACCACCTACTGCTAAATGAGATGAATTGAAATAATGCTCTGAAAACTGGAATGGTATGGCATTCATGTTCACAGGCTGACCAAGCCAGGAGGGACTGGAATTGATGTCGTCCAAGGAAAAGATGTCTAACAACACAACCATTTGAATCAAGTCATATTTACTACCAGGTACTCCTGGTACTAAATACTATTAAGTAGCAGTTAATTTGCTTTTGTCTTTGTTTCTTTGTTTGTTTGTTTCTTGCTTTCTTTTTTTCTTTCTTTCCTTCTTCTTTCTCTCTCTCTCTTTTTTTGTCTTCCTTTCTTTTTCTTTCTCTTATGTAAATATAAAGCTCCCCCTGAAATCTACTTCAGTATCATATCTGGAACTTTTCGAGTAAGTAGTGGAAAATTAGTTTGTCTGACATCATCTTTCCCATAAAAGGTGTTGAAGTCAAAATACAGAATAGAGATGAATTTCTTAAGTAAACATTGTATTAGTGAATCACAGAATTGCAGTTTGAGGAATACACACAGACCAGGGTATGTTCAAAGAACAAAGAGAAGATTGGGGGTTTTATTAGAAAGAGAAATGTTATGTATTGTTTTGAAAGAAAGCTCATTGTCACTTTTGGGAGCTGGCAAGGTCTGATTGGTGAGTGAGGCTGTAGATAAAACTCTAGACAAGAAGCAAGACATCTCACAGAAGGTCATTTCAGCAGCTCTGTGTAAAACAACCTTAGGGTCATAGCAAGCCTTTGCAGCAGTTGGGCTTGCAGAAAATCCACTTCTTGGAGGTGGTGCTATAAGTCCTGAGTGCTTTGCCCCCCAGCACCTTGACTCTGATTTAGCTGAATATTTCAAGAATGACTCAATTCGTCTAATCAACCTTCACAAACCCTTTTTGGGCACTGGATAAGATTATCAGAAGAGATAATTACGCTACCTCCAGACCTTTAAAAGTGAGCCTCGCCGGGCGCGGTGGCTCAAGCCTGTAATCCCAGCACTTTGGGAGGCCGAGGCGGGTGGATCACGAGGTCAGGAGATCGAGACCATCCTGGCTAATATGGTGAAACCCCATCTCTACTAAAATACAAAAAACTAGCCGGGCGTAGTGGCGGGTGCCTGTAGTCCCAGCTACTCAGGAGGCTGAGGCAGGAGAATGGTGTGAACCCGGGAGGTGGAGCTTGCAGTGAGCCGAGATCGCGCCACTGCACTCTAGCCTGGGCAACACAGCAAGACTCCGTCTCAAAAAAAAAAAAAAAGTGAGCCTCATCTAGATCTGATAGCTATGAGGAGTTCTACTTGAAGCCTATGAGATTAACTAGGCAGTTTAGGACTTAGGGGAGTCCCTAACACTCTAGTAATCTACGATTCTTAAAAGTTATATATTTATATTTATATTTGCAGCCCATCAATAATTACATTAATGACATACTTGGTTCTTGGTTTTGAAGCATCATTCATGCATTTAGTCAACAGCATTTACTGAGTGCCTTCTCTGTGCAGGCAATTTGTTAGGAGCCAGGGATACAGTGGTGAAAAAAGTAAGACATGAAGCTTCATGAAGTTTATATTACAGTGCAGTGTCCATAAGCTTTACAAAATCTTCAATTACTTTAATAGTCTTTCTTGGGGCCAGGCGTGGTGGCTCACGCCTGTAATCTCAGCACTTTGGGAGGCTGAGGCAGGCAGATAGCCTGAGGCCAGGAGTTTGAGACCAGCCTCACCAAAAGTGGTGAAACCTCATCTCTACTGACAATTCCAAAATCCGCCAGGCGTGGTGGTGCATGCCTGTAATCCCAGATACTCGGGAGGCTGAGGCAGGAGAATCGCTTGAACCTGGGAGGTAGAGATTGCGGTGAGCCGAGATTGTGCCACTGCACTCCAGCCTGGGTGACTATCAAGACTCTGTCTCAAGAAAAAAAAAAAAATGTGGCCGGGCGCGGTGGCTCACGCCTGTAATCCCAGCACTTTGGGAGGCCGAGACGGGTGGATCACAAGGTCAGGAGATCGAGACCATCCTGGCTAACACGGTGATACCCCGTCTCTACTAAAAATATTAAAAAAAAATTAGCCGGGCATGGCGGCGGGCGCCTGTAGTCCCAGCTACAGGGGAGGCTGAGGCAGGAGAATGGCGTGAACCCAGGGGGCGGAGCTTGCAGTGAGCTGAGATCGGGCCACCGCACTCCAGCCTGGGCCACAGAGCGAGACTCCGTCTCAAAAAAACAAACAAACCTTTTATGGAGGACTTCTCATACACATGCACACACACACAACACATTGAAAACTTTATTGTTTCTGTAGTAATGGGGAGACAGCTAGGTGTGGAAACCTGTAGTAAGTCGTGGTGATAGCGAGCCCCAGTTCCCACCTGGGCAGAGTTAGATTTATCCTGTGTAACTGACCAATTCGGAGTGATTTGGAGTGTTTCTCTTCTTGATGAGGCCCAGGGGCCCCTCTGCACTTGGCCTACTTCTGAAAGCAGGGAAATGCTGCTGTCAGTAATCCTCTGCTGGGGGGTGACGGTGGCACTGATTAGGATTAATAGTAGCTGCGTGGAGCTTCCCGTGTGTAAGAAAACCACAGAGTGTAGGTCATGGAATCTTCAGTGCTGACAGGAATGCACCCTTTCTAAAATAAGTATGTCTCTCTGTGTTGGGATATATGATCAATTGAAGCCTCTGGGCAGAATCCATTGATGGAAAGCCTATATTTCACAAACGAACCTAGTGAAGGTGTATGATATGGAGGATATGGTGCAGAGAAGAAGAAAGCAGTGAGGTCTGAGGTGTTGGAAAAGTCAAGTCTAGACAAGAAGCAAGACAACTCACGACGCAGATGAGATGCAAGAGTCTGGGGAACTTTGGGAGATTAAAACATAGAGATGGTGGATGCTGGGTGATTTCTACCTATGAGCACGATTACCAGACGTCCTTGGTAGTGTGCAATGCCCATGCCATTTCCTTCAGGCGATGCTGCAGTTCAGCGTGCAAGATACTGCCACACAGTTGAGATGCAGATGAATTCGGCACATGTTCATGTTGATGTTGCCCGTGTGATTAAGCTTTTTTTTTTTTTAAAGAAAGATTTCCTTCAACAGATATTTATATTTAGGAAGAAAGGATATTTAAAGAAAAGCTGTTATGCATTATAGAAGTAAAATTGTACATCTACTATCTGCATTTACTTAAAAGTTAATCACTTCCAGCAAGGAACTGCACATGTGAAATGTTGGTGGTCAATGTGTTACATTAAGAAACTTAAAACCCTTATTTCTACAAATAGTTATATGATACGACTCTTCCTGAAAACTGGATTTGGAACATTGGCACCCTAAGCACAGCACAAGCATACCCAGATGCTTATGTGACTGGACCTTTGCCAGCTCTGGGCATTTGCTCTTTTTTTAGTCTTTGACATTTATTTCATTTTATTTTTAGAGATAGGGTCTCATTCTGTTGCCCAGGATGGAGAGCAATGGCACAGTCATAGTTCACTACAGCCTCAACCTCCCAGGCTCAAGAGATCCTCCTACCTCAGCCTTCCAAGTAGCTGAGACTACAGGCATGCACCACCACACCCGGCTAATTTTTTATTTTTTGTAGAGCTAGGGTCTCACTGTGTTGCCCAGCCTGGCCTCAAACTCCTGGGCTCAAGCATTCCTCCCACCTTGGACTCCCAAAGTTCTGGGATTACAGGTTTGAGCCACTGCATCCAGCCCAGTCTTTGATGGTTTGACAGACAAAAAACTGGCATCCTGTGGTTTTGTCCAGGAGGTTCTTAAATGCCGCTGCCCATAGTGTAGAAGTGACTATTTGAGACTAAAACGCTTTTTCTAGGGGAACAGTTTATTTGCTAATTTCTTATTGGGATAACTTTTTCAGAGCAGCCTCCCCCCATCATCAGAAAATTAAAGGTATTCGCGATGAACCACCCTGATGAAAAGAAGAAGTGCTTAGAGCTTCCCTGTCCCACATTCTGTGTGGGACTGGGAACCTCTGGCATGGGTCCCAGTGATGATATTGGACAATCCCCTGGTGTGTTGCTCAGTGGGAAAGTAGATATGGCAGAGAATGTTAGCTGACTTCTAATGTCCATTTTCCCCATCTTCCTTATTAATAGAACCACTGATTTTTTAATTTGGCAACTGGCCCAGTTAAATGCAATAAAGACTACATGACCTAGCCACCATTGCAGCAAGGTGCCGTCTTTTCACCAAGTTCTGGCCAAAGGGTATTTTTATAATTTAAATGCATTCATTTATTTATTTTAATTGACATATAAAAATGGCATATATTTATTGTGTACAACATGATGTTCTGAAATGTGCATACATTGTGGGATGATGAAATTGAGCTAATTAACATATGTGTTACCTTACATACTTATTTTTTATGGTGAGAACACTTAAAATCTCTTCTTCCAGTGATTTCTAAGAATGCAGTGTTATTACCTGTAGTCACCATGTTGTACAATAGATCTCTTAAACACATTCTTTCTGTCTAGCTGAAATTTTGCATCCTTTGACCAACACCTCCCTAACCCCCTCTGCCCAGCCCCTGGTAACCACCATTCAACTTTTTGCTTCTATGAGCTCAACTTTTTTAGATTCTGCATATAAATGAGATCATGTAGTATTTGTCTTTTTGTGCCTGGCTTATTTTACTTGGTATAATGTCCTCCAAGTTCATCCATGTTGTCCCAGAGAACAGGATTGCCTTTTTTGTTTGTTTGTTTGTTTTGAGATGGAGTCTCGCTCTGTCGCCCAGGCTGGAGTGCAGAGATCTCGGCTCACTGCAAGCTCTGTCTCCCGGGTTCATGCTATTCTCCTGCCTCAGCCTCCTGAGTAGCTGGGACTACAGGCGCCTGCCACCACACCCGGCTAATTTTTTTTTTTTTTTTTTAAGTAGAGACGGAGTTTCACCGTGTTAGCCAGGATGGTCTCAATCTCCTGACCTCATGATCCACCCGTCTCGGCCTCCCAAAGTGCTGGGACTACAGGCGTGAGCCACGGTGCCCAGCCAGGATTGTCTTCTTTTTTAAGACCGAATAGGATCCATTGCGTGTGTGTCTTTACCACATTTTCTTTATCTATTCGTCTGTCAGCGGGCACTTAGGTGAATTCCTTGTCTTAGCTAATATGAATAATGCTACAGTGAATGTGAGAGTACAGGTATCTCTTCAACATATTGATCTTATTTCCTTTGGATACATACCCTAAAGTGGGATTGCTGGATCATATGGAAGTTGTTTTAATTTTTTTGTTTGTTTTGTTGTTGGGTTTTTTTTTTTTTTTTTTTTTAGACAGAATCTCACTCTGTCACTTACTTAAGTTGGAGTGCAGTGGTGCAATCTTGGCTCACTGCAACCTCCGCCTCCTGGGTTAAAGTGATTCTATTGCCTTAGCCTCTGAGTAGCTAGGATTACAGGCATGTGCCACCATGCCCAGCTAATTTTTGTATTTTAAGTAGAGACAGGGTTTTGCCATGTTGGCCGGGCTGGTCTCAAACTCCTGGCCTCAAGTGATCCAACTGCCTTCACCTCTCAAAGTTCTGGGATTATAAGCGTGAACCACCACACCCAGCCCATATTTTTAATGTTTTGAGGAACCTCCATGTTGTTTTCCATAATGGCTGTGCCAGGTCACATTCCCACCAACAACATGCAAGGTTTCTTTTTCTCCACATTCTCACCAAAACTTAGCACTCATCTTTTTTTTTTTTTTTTTCCTGACAGGGTCTCACTGTGTTACCCAGGCTAGAAGGCAGTGGTGTGGTCATGGCTCACTGCAGCCTCAACTGGCTGTCCTCCCACTTCAGCCTCCCAAGTAGCTGGGATGACCACAGGTGCATGCCACTATACCTGGCTAATTTTTAATTTTTATATAGATACTGGGTCTCACTATGTGGCCCAGGTTGGTCTCTCATCTTTTTGATAATAGCCGTCCTAACAGGTATGAGGTGATATTCATTGTAGTTTTATTTTGAATTTCCCTGATTATTAGTGCTGTTGAGCAGTTTTTAAATATATCTGTTGGCCATTTGTAGGTCTTCTTTTGAAAAATGCCTATTCAGGTCATTTGTCCATTTTTTTATTTACATGATTTTCTTGCTGTAGAGTTGTTTGAATAACTAATCTATTTTGGGTATTAACCCCTTATCAGACAGGATTTGCAAATATTTTCAGCCATTTCATAAGTTCTCTTCACTCTGTTGATTGTTTCCTTTGCCTTGCAGAAGATTTTTTAGTTTGATGCAATCCTATTTGTCTATTTTTGCCTTTAGGACCATATACAAAACATCTTTGTGAATGTCATGGGGTATTTCCCCTATGTTTCCTTCCAGGAGTTTTACAGCTTCAGGTGTTGTATTATGTGTAAGTCTCTAATCCATTTTGAGTTGATTCTTTCACATGGTATGAGATAAGGGTCTCATTTCATTCCTCTGCACATAGGTATGCAGTTTTCCCAATACTATTTATTGAGGAGACTGTCCCTTTCCCATTAGCCAGTGGGTATTAATGAAAGAATGAAGTGTTACTTGTAGAGTGTACCCTTGAAGAGTCAAGGGCGTGCCCCCTTCACCCTTGCTCCTTCTGCAGTCTAGAATGTGGACATAATGGTTGGGGCTACAGTTATCATCTTGCACCATAATGTAGCTTTGGGAATGGAAGGCAGTAAGGCAGAAACAGCAACATATCTAGAGAAACCCTATATCTCTGACGTTACAGAGTACCATCCCAGCCCTAGGCTGCCTGCAGTGGGCCTTTGATGTGAGAAAAAGAACTCTTGCTTGAGCCACTGTTATTTTATGTTGTCTGTCACCTGTAGCCAAACGTAATCCTAACTAATCCAGTGGGGAAATGGCTCTAAAAGGAGATATCGTTCACCTTCCTAAATTTCTAACATTTGGAAGCTGCTTCTTACAGCAAGTCTTTTTGTTACAATTACGCAGTCACAATGGATAACTATCTGCACTTTACTATGGACTGTGGAAAGGTATGAAGCACAGAGGAGTGAAAATCTCACACTCACTCACTAGAATGTGCTCATACTCACATTTACCAAATGCCACTTACAGCCTTGTGCATAATAAAATAAAGTAATTACTAATTAGTCCATCACGTGGGCATCCAAACCATACTTGAATAGTGACTTCAGTGATGTGCTGAGAGTCATACTCATCAGAGTCGTCATATTTTCTACAAAGGGGGCCTGAGAAATGGGCTTACTTGTGCCGGGTGCAGTGGCTCATGCCTGTAATCCCAGCACTTTGGGAGGCCGAGGTGGGTGGATCACCTGAGGTCAGGAGTTTGAGACCAGCCTGGCCAGCATGGCGAAACCCCATCTCCAATAAAAATACAAAACTCTGCCAGGCATGGTGGTGTGTGCCTGTAATCCCAGCTGCTTGGGAGGCTGAGAGGTTGCAGTGAGCTGAGATCCTACCACTGTACTCCAGCCTGGGTGACAGAGTGAGACTCCCTCTTAAAAAAAAAAAAGAAAAAAAAAGAAATGGGCTTACTTGAAGCATTTCTCTAAATATACAAATAATAAATTGGAAACCCTCTGGAGTATGTATAATGTATGCACAAATGCGTGCATTGGTTGTTATACTCGAAGTAGCAGAAAATGTCTGCTCCTGACTTTAACACGGGAACAAATGACCCCAGTTATTAGCTACTAATAGATTTTTGTACTTTTAGGGAAAGGAGAAAAGTACTATAGACTTCTTTATTCTACAAAGAATACGTAATTTTACGTATTCTGTGTTTGAACCATCTCAGCATCAGAATTGACTGTTTAATAGTTGCAGTTGTTTAATAATTTTTTTTTAGTTAATGCAAAATATTGGAAGTTATCTCCAGTGTTCTAGCTTATAGGGAGTCCCTGTAGAGATAGCACGTCACTGCATCTGCCATCGTGAGCTGTGGTTGCACAAACCTCTGGTCCAGGAAGAGGCAGAGTCAACCTTTTTTCCCAGCAGAACGTGATTCTAGACATAGAGATCAGCTCTCCTAACAGTCTTAGAATCAGGGTATTTTACCACTGGATGTGAACCCTGGAGATGATCTAGTATTGTCCTTCAAGTTGAGGAAACTGAGGTCCAGTAAGTCCAACAAGACCTACCCAAGGTCACACTGGCCTGGGTGGCGCAGGGCTGGAACCCAGACCTCATTGTCCTTGTCATACAGCATGACCTTCCATTTCAAGGAGACTAACAAATACCAAGTTTGGCAATGTATCCACCCTCACTTTTATTTGAGAGGTTACAAAGCAAACAAAATGAGATCGTGTAATAAGCAGTTCTGTCCTAAGTGGGTTAGGATTTATTTCTTCTTTTCTACTTTTTTTTTTTTTTAATCAGAAGGTATATCCCCAAGAAGAGGAACTAAAGGAACAGATTGCTTAGACCCTTATGACTCTGCCCTGGTGGTGGATCATTAATGGTGTAGAAAATGAGGGTAGTGCTGGGCGGGCAGTCCAGGGTGGGGTGCATGCCTCTTTAAGAGATTTATGTGGAGGTCTGAGCTAGGGAGACAGCGCGGTGGTACATCATCATGCAGGCGACATCAGAGACTTTCTTCTTCGCTTGGGTGCATTATCATAAAAAGTGATTTAGACTGGAGCTGATTGATGCAAATGGCCCTATGTTCTTTCCTATCATTAGCGGCCTCTTTCAGTGGCCAGAGGCAGTGATTAAAGCTGTCATTTGGAGCTGCTCATTAAAGACAAGCCCCAGAATAGCAAGAGGAAAAAAGGTTGGAGAGGCATATATATACATATGTGTGTGTGTGTGTGTGTGTGTGTGTGTGTGTGTGTGTGTGTGTGTGTATTTTTTGCCTGAAAAGTGCATCATTCCTTTCTAGATTGAGCCACTGAAATCAAGACTGTAGAGACATTTCCACTGAGAATATAGAATGCTGTTTTGCAAGTAATATTAGATTTTCGGAGCGTCATAGTAGATTCTGATGACAGCTTGCCTACATATTATGAAAGGAGATGAGGAGGGTATTGTGTTAGGTGTGTTTTGTTAGGGATTGACCCTGGTGAGAACTCATTAAGTCTCCCTCCTCCCAGGCTGGGGACTTCAGAGGCAAGCCACAGGAGAGCAGAGGGGAGGGTTGCTGAGGGTGGATGGCCTCAGTAAGTCCCATTGTGACAGTGTTGACCCCAGGGATGGACAGAAGAAGGACAGCAGGGAGGAGACTCCTTGCTGAGCCCAATGGATATAGATGCCCGGATGTCACTCAGAGAGAGGGGTTGGTGAGAGGAGGCTCCTAAATAGGAGAGGAATGGAACAAAGCAAGAGTCATAGATGCGAGTAGAGAAATTAATCAGAATATGATCCCTGGCTCCATAGAGTCTTCCAGACAGGGCGACATGACTGGTTAATCACCCTTGTGGTCAAATTGGGCTTCAGTGGCACCTGCCTATGGTTTCATTAACACGTATTCACATCCATTTACAAACTGATTTTTAGTTTAGTGTCCCAGTAGTACCTAAAAGTGACAAAAATCCCAGGCTCCAAATGAATTACAGCACGCCCCAAATGAAGGCTAGGGTAGTTGTGGGTGGCGGCTAAACAGGGAGCCAGGGCTGTGAAGCCAGGGAGGGAGCCATCTTTGTTTCTTGGGATAAACCAGTTTGAAGTCAGAGATGAGACTGGCTGGATTATCCTGCACATCCTCACTGGCCAGTTGATGTTTTACTGCCAGAATCCCACCAAACTTTTATGTAAGCTAGTCTACAGCTGTCCTCAGAAATTCCTCTGGGAAAGGAAAAAAATAAGAAATTATCAATTTAATTTCTCAGTCTAATGAACTGGTCTTATACATAAAATTTAAATTACTTTTTTTTTTTATGAAAGTGGGGACCAACATCAGTTATGCAACCACCACTGTCTCCATGACAACGCCTTGGATGTGGCAGCTCATGTGACTTCACAGTCACAGGCCCTTGAAATGAAGCAAAGGAAAGTTTTAGTTTCTCTTCTGTAATTTATTGGACTCTAGGGACTCTCACGATGGTGCTAAGTGGAGGTGTGGGGGTTTCTTTTTGCTGTGGACAGTAAATAGTGAGAAAGTGATGAAATTATTCCTTCCTGTGGCAGGGATTGGAACATGCTGCAGAGAGTGCTTCCTTGTCAGCCTCAGAGCCAGTTGACAGCTTCAGAGGCGTGGCTTTTGTCCTCTCTGCCGCACCCCCACCCCCACGCTGGCCTTCTTAGCCTGGGTCTGGCGCATCAGGGCCTATTAGTACTGATGCTGGGCTGTGATGTTCCTCTCCTCAGGGAGCACGGCAGCAGAACTGAACAAAGTCACTGGTAATCTGTGCTTACAGCCTCCCCCCTGAGGAGAAAGCCCAGCCAGCTGGCACTCTCACGCTGAGCACATTCACTTCCCCTGGCTGGTCGGCAGCCTGGCAGGGGCCCAGAGGCTGGCCGGCTGCAGGGCTAACCTGCACCAGCACCCCAGGCAGCCCAGCTCGGGATCACACACGCATTGTTCTCTGCCTTCCAGACTGGACACTGGCTGAACTCACAGCTTGGACGGTGTGGCTCATCTGCTTAGGCCTTCCCAGGGTGGCTCTGTAGAAATAAAAATTATGGATGCTGGATGAAGAACAATTGGCTGGCTACATTGAGGTTAATACAGGACCATTTCCCCCCTTGTCTTTTTCTCTTCCCAGGCTCTAGGTCAGTGACATCAGGAAGATTTATCATGAGTTCAGTCTTCTGTAGTTGGAAAGGAGATGGCACATCTGCCTTGGGTGATGGGGTGGAAGAGTGGGTGGCAGGGATGAGGGTGGAGCAGGAAACAGCAGGAGTCCTGGATGTGTGTGTACTTGTCAGAAATACCTGCAGGGAAAGAAGAAGTGGCTGGTCTTTGGATCCTTGCTCAGGCATACATACCTTCCAGCACACCCATTACTAGATACAACTTCTGTCATTGAACTTCCCTCCATTGAACCACAATCTTGCATAATGGGAGTAGAGGCTTGAGAGGCCCCTCTAGGGAAACAATGTGTTTAGTCACTGCTCTGCTGACAAGGTGCAGGAAAAGTCTAGATTTTTCTCAGTTGACTTTCAGGCTTAGGGAAAAAAAAAAAAACCTCTAGAAGATTTATGGCTTGTTTGTTTGTTTGTTGGAGGAGAAGCATTTATTCTCTCTAGGAGCCATCACACACCAACATGTATGTGGCCCTTAGTTAGTTGGCGTAGGGTAGAGGTCAACTGTACTGCTCTCACCAGGTATACAGGTGTCCTAAAAAGAGTTTGGGGACAGCGCAAAAAGGCATTGTGTTCTGTTCATTTTTTTTTTTTTTTTTTTTTTTTGCTCTGTTGCCCAGGATGGAGTGCCATGGTGCAATCTTGGCTCACTGCAACCTTCACCTCCCAGGTTCAAGCGATTCTCCACCTCAGCCTCCCGAGTAACTGGGATTACAGGTGCCTGCCACCTCGGCCAGCTCATTTTGGTATTTTTCATAGAGATAGGGTTTTGCCATGTTGCCCAGGCTGGTCTCAAACTCCAGACCTCAAGTGATCCACCCACCTTGGCCTTCCAAATTGCTGAGATTACAGGCGTAAGCCAGCCCACCCAGCCCAGAAACTTTTCTTTTAGCAGAGATAAAGGAGGGATTTCTCCAGAAAGACAGTGAGAAAAGGCACAAATGAATTAGCTTCTGTACATCTTCTTCAAATCTTCCCTCTTCCGTTAGTGAGTTCACTGAGAAGTGGAGGGAATAAGAGGAAGAATCATTGCTAACATGAAGCCAGCGCTAGGCCTTATGCTAAAACTCTTACACAGGGGTATTATTTCCTCCTGACAATGCAGTTGGGAAGCATCCTCACCAGCCCCGTGCGGCAGGTGAAGCCCCTGGCTCAGAGCCTCTCATCATCTAATAGCTACCACGTGGAGGCTGCAGGATCAAAGCCCAAGCGCCGACCTAAAGACCCCATGCCCTTCCTCCTGGCTGAGTGCTAGGTACCATTTGGCTTTAACAGCTGACAGGGCTGATGCAGCTGCCCGGTGACACCATGTGCCCTGCTGTGTACTGCACTTGCCATTTTGCATTTATAGTGGGATTATCTGATGCTCCCAGCTCCACAAGGGCAAGGTCTTAGTTTTTACATACTGTTGAGTCCCCAGTGCCTGACACTGTGCTCTGCACACCATATGTGCTCAATACCTACTTGGCAAATGAAGAAGGGAATGAATGAATGGTCAGGGTTAAAAATCACATATCCTTAAAGTAAGTCAATGTGCTTCGCAAACCCAAAGAAATTCTTCTCAAAATAGGGTGTAAAATCGTTTTTTTCTTTCTTTCTTTCTTTTTTTTTTTTTGATTGGAGAAACTTGAACATGTTTTTAGGCCAAGCAGTAGGAATTATTAGAGAGGGAATGATGGCACTATTGATGGAACACGGTCCCAGAGGAGATTTGAAGAGACAAGGTTAAGAGCAGAGAAGAATTTTCATTAGCAGAAACAGGGCACTTCATCCTTAGAGACCAGAGGTGAAGAGAAAAAAAGGATCCGGTAGTCATAGGCTATGTATCGCACAGGAGTGCTTTCAGCTGCAAGTAATAGCTTGACTAGCAGCATCTGAAACAATTAAGAATTTATTTTTTTTCACGTGATGGTAAGACCGCTACAGCTGGGTGACCACTGCATTGGTTCAGTGGCTCAGTGGTGTAAGGGCCATTGTCTTCAAGATTTTCTTGGCCTTTTCCCTGATGAGATGCACCTTCTAGCATCACATCTGCATTCAAGTAAAAGTCCTTGCTATTCTTGCAGACACTGACTTCGCATGCTGCCTCCTCTGCTGGTTGAAGAAATGGTCAGGACTAAATGACCACTGGTCCCTCCTTCGGGTATGACAATGGAGTCCGAGGGGCAGTGGGATCTGACCTGCAGCGAGCTTATTTCTCCTATGATGAATACAAGAAGTTTGTGGCCAGGCTCGGTAGCTCACGCCTGTAATCCCAGCACTTTGGGAGGCCGAGGCGGGCAGATCACAAGGTCAGGTGATCGAGACCATCCTGGCTAACATGGTGAAACCCACTCTCTACTAAAAATACAAAAAATTAGCCAGGCGTGGTAGTGGGCGCCTGTAGTCCCAGCTACTCGGGAGGCTGAGGCAGGAGAATGGCGTGAACCCGGGAGGTGGAGCTTGCAGTGAGCTGAGATCATGCCATTGCACTCCAGCCTGGGCGACAGAGCGAGACACTGTCTCAGAAAAAAAAAAAAAAAAGTTTGTGAGGGATTCCTAAGAAAGTGACCGAGGGAGAGGAGGAAGGGGAGAGTTGGGGAACTGAAATGCTTCACCTGTAAGTTACTAGAACTTTGTTAACTTTGGGGACCTCATGGTTTCGTGAAATCTACTTTTGCTGAAATTTATGTCCATTTCTTTGCCTCCTTCTCTCTGCACACGGCCTCTATTCAGAAATTTAACCATTTACACACAACAGAAATAATTTTCCTCAAGATCGCTACTTTTGCCCAGTATTTCTGATTGTCTTTCTGCTTCAAATCTCCAGAAAATGTATTCCGTTTAACAACTTAACTTGGAGAAGGAGGAAAGAAACCTAAGCAGATAGGACTCCACCTAAGTTTTATGAGGAACCTTCGAAGGAAGCTCTGAGAAAAACGAGTCTGTGTCTTTTTCTTCTTCTTAGACCAGGCTTTTGACATCTAACAGTGTGCACATTTACCAATTAACAGTTATGTTCTTACTGGTTGAGAGAACAAGGCATTAACACGTCTGGTGTCTGCTGCGGCTGGTCCCAGGAGACCTGTAGAGAGGCCAAGTGGTTGCTGTGGGCTTTTGCCACCTCTTTGGACAGTCACTGCCTGTATGAGACGAGGAGGCCGGACCCTCTCAGCTCCTGTCATCCTGTCTAACCTCCTGTGATCCAGTCACCCTGTGGGCAAACCAAGGCAGCCCTGGCCCCTTTCCAGCAGTGTCTCCCTGGAGGGCTCGGCTTCTTGGGTTTTACTTAGCTCTCAGTTTATGCCTTCATTCTCCTCTGACCCTCATTAACCAAGAGGAAAAACTAATTCTAGAAAGGACTCCATTTCCCCCATATTGTATATTTCATATCTGCAGAGCACGCTGTGCCGTATTAAGAATTAAACTGCGAGCACTAACCTCATCTCATTTGTGCCAGGGGTCTTGTTCACAACCTGCTTCCCCAGCAAAGCAGGGCCATGGGTTAGGACCCCCCCACCCCACACACACACATGCTTGGTGGAGTGGTTCCCATCTCTTTTTAATGCCTTTGGCAGGGGACAGAGAGAGAGACGGGGAGAGAGAGAGAGAGAGAGAAGGAAAGACAGGGAGAGAGAGCAAGAGAAAAAAAGAAAAACACAAAAGAAGAACAAGAGGGAAAGAAAAGCTCTCGAACAGCAGCCCTGCGTTTTGTTAGAACATTGGCACTGCATTTATCAGGATTACTGGAGGGAGAGCAGGGTTTGATCCTCTTCTCCACTGGGAGAGGGAAAAGCTTTATTGTACCTTTTTTAACATCTCACAGTTAGATCAGAACAATACACTGTGTGTGTACATATATACCATACGTATGTGCCTAAGGATGGTATTCTACTTGGGACACACCCTGTTTTCAAAGCACGGCTGAATTTTTCATAAAGGCCAGATACAGAAAGCCACCAGGCTCTCCCTGGGTCTCCCTTCCCAGAGACCTTCCCCACTCCCCACCCCTTGCCCGACTTGGATCAGCAGGATTCACTCTTGTCAAACAAATTAGAGCATCTATGAAATGGGGCTATCGACATGTGTGACTTGATCTGTTTTAATAGGGGCCCGGTGGGAGTTTCCTCCCTGCCCCACTGAGCTTTGTATTCTTCACCGAAAGGCAGACGGGGCGCGGGAGGATGCTGTGGACTTTAACCCTTTGCTGCCAGCAGGTTGCCTGCCTCCTGCATGCAGCCGCTTCCTTTTTGTGCCTGGCCATTGTCTGGGGAGTGCGTGCGGCCTGCCGTGCTCTTCATGCTTGTTATCTCACAGGAGACAAGCTCACCCCAGGAGAGGAAGAGAGAGCTGCGTTCTGAAGCAGATCTTTTTGATTCCCTTTCTTCCCTCTTCCCTCTAAAATAATTAGAAGTGCTGGTCAAGGTATTACAAAAAAAAAAAAAAAAAAAAAAAAACAGCCAAAGGGGAGAAAATATATTGTATATTGTGTAACCCTGGCATTTTGTTTTTGGAGAGGTGTTGTCCGGGCTGCCATTTGACCCTTATGTAATAATTAGCATTTGAGCAGTGGCAGCCAGGAAGTAGGTGAGGGAGTACTGCCTGTTTGGAGGAAGGATCTGACCCCTTTCAAGTAGAAGAGAAGAGGGAATTTGCCTCTGTCAGCATTTCAGATGCACCCCCATGCTATCACTGTCTCCCTGCCCCTCTGTTCCTGACTCAGTTGCTAATGACACAGTCTCCCAGCGCCTGCCTCCGCCCACGGCTCACCCCCACACCCATTCACAGGTCAGGTACTTGAGTCCCAGCTACAGAGCTGGAAGGCTGGACAGCAGCTAAGACAAGAGGCAGAGGCCTTGTGCACAGTCCTGCTGCTGAGAAGTGCTTAGCACCCTGCCAGCCTCCCTGTACCGCTCTGCAGGGGTGCAGATTCCTACAGAACCCATGGCCTTACCTGCACCTCTCCCTTAGCCTGGGAGTGCTACAGGCAGAAGTCAGGACCCGCTTTCTTCTCTTGCTCTTCTTTACTCCTTAGCACATAGTGTTGGTGCACCTCAATTTATAGAACAGACACCCTCCTGAAAAACTGCATGTAAATGCAATTTTTTGACAGGTGGAATTTTGTAGCTCATAGATTTACATTGTTTAGAGTCAGTCGAAATGAAGCTGAAAACACAATCATATTCCCTGTGCTTACTGGTGTAGGAACCTGAGCACACAGCTCCTTTCATAAAGTGAGAAATTCTCTACCGGAGCGTGTAGCCACACCCTGTTTTACCTGTTCAAGGAGTCCCATACTGAAGTGCACACCTTATGGGCATTGGTGTGCAGTAGGCGCTCAGTCACGCCACGTGCATCACTGAGATGTGGAAGGAAAGGAGTTGGTCGGGCCCTTTGCTCTCCTGTGCCGGCAGGCCAAGCCCAGGGTTTGGGTTGTAAAACCACAGCCTGACTGCTTCTCCTTGAATTGTCCTGAACCTTGACCCTCAGTGCCCTCAGGTCATTGTGCTGTTTGGATTGGTGATTTCATTAGGATTTCTCACCCTTTTCATTTATTTCATTTAGGCCCAAGGCAGAACTTCTGGGAGCTAGTTGATCATCTGTCTTTTAATTTTCCTTTAGGGAGAAGAACTCCACTGGGCTCCATTTCTCCCACTCATTGCTTGCTGGCACTGGCTCCATGGCCTCTTTGCTGTGTTTTTTGTTTTGTGTTTTGTTACCGTCCCCTCTGGCACCAGATCAAGGGGCAGGGAGGGAAACTGGGATGTTTTGGAGGAGGGTTGCCAAGAGTGGTTGCAGGAAAGAGGTGTGGTCAGAAGACCAGTTCAGCAGCTGAGCAGCAACAGGAGCACTTCCAGTTCCTCCAGGCCCCGAGCGGAGCACAGACCGTGAGGTCTGCGTTATGGCCGCAGTAGGGTGGGGAGAGCCAGGAGAATGAAGGAAGAGCAGCAGTTTATTTACTTTAGAAAAAGAAGGGGAAAGCTCCAGGCCGCATACATCTCTTCTTTCTTCCCCTTCCCTGATGCTCCCGAACAGCCGTGGAAAGGTTGGGTGTTTTTACCCTGCAGCATGGCTTCTGCAGGGAGTGGGGGCACACATTCCAGGCTTCTGTGCTGCCTGGGTAGCTCCTTCTCCTGGCCTTTGAGGTCCAGGATTACAGACTCAAGCTGTATTCACTGTGGGGGGATGGAATTCTCCCCTTTTTTTCTCCCATGTCCTGGTCATTTGGTCACTGCAAAATGATTACGACATGCAAGAGATCTTTTGCCACCTGAACCATTTTTGAATCCTCTCCTGAATACTAAGCCCAGTCTTTCCAAATTATTTCCAGCAAGTTTCACCTCATGTGTAGGTTTCTCTGGAATCATCCCCAATACAACCCTTTCCATCCTCAAAAGTCACAGACATTTTAGTTTTTCTGATTACATGTCCCACCTTAGGTCAGATATTTGAGGGGTGGGAGGGTAGGAGGTAAGGAACCACTCCTCATGCAGGACATTAGATTGACAAACACAAACCTACAAAAATTCAGCTCCACTTATTTGTAAAGTGATGATCGTGTCTGAATTGGATTAGAGCAAAAGCAAAGATTAAGGAAGAAGGCCTAGTACAAACTATAGCAAACACAGTGGACCAGTGCTGAGCTTTGCTGGCTATCCTGGAATGCCGTGGCTAGGCAGGCTTACATTAGCACGTAGTCATTCTTTTTTGTTTTTTGTTTGTTTGTTTTGGTTTGGTTTTTTGTTTTGTTTTTTGTTTTTTGTTTTCTGTTTTTTTTTTTTTGAGAGACGGAGTCTCTGTCGCCCAGGCTGGACTGCAGTGGTGTGATCTCAGCTCACTGCAACATCTACCTCCTGGGTTCGAGAGGTTCTCCTGCCTCAGCCTCCCGAGTAGTTGGGACTACAGGCATGCACCAACACGCCCGACGAATTTGTGTGTTTTTTAGTAGAGACCCTCTTGGACAGGGTGCTCTTGAACTCCTGACCTCGGGTGATCTTCCCGCCTCAACCTCCCAGAGTGCTGGGATTATAGGCATGAGCCATTGTGCCTGGCTGGCACAGTCATTCTTAAGGGCGTGTTCAGACCAAGTTCCTTTGGCTGTTCTTGGAGCAGAGATGTCCTGGCAACTTCATTTCTCTGTGGTCTCCTACAAAACCCCCTTTCTCCACATTCTCTTAAAAATGCATCTTTGACCTGTATTCTCTCCTGCCTGAGGGGCCTGCCATTGTCCTTTTTTCCTGGACTTTCACCTCATCCTGCCATCTAGACCTGGCAACTGTTTTGGTCAGTGCTCTGGTTGTTCTTTACGCAGCACATTCTTGCTGAGCAGAACACGGTGTTCAGGCAGCTTCCTTAGCTCCCGTCATCCCCACCGTTGCTACCCAGGCCCTTGGTTGTCCTGCACTCCCGCTAACCCCCAGACTCTCTTAGAATCAGAACTTCCTCCAGTTGGATCACTGGGTTTCTAATCCATAACTCCTTCATTTCCTCTTGCCAAGAATGTTCTTTAGCAATCCAAAGTTACATTCGTTATTAAATATAAGACTTAAAAAAGGCTTGAATTTTTTCCCTGAAATCAGCTTTAATGAATTATGACAAAACTTAACTCATATTGCTAAACATTATATGTAATGGTTGTGCTCTTTCAACTTATGGAAAAATGCATCCAGAACTATTGGCAGCTTCCACATGTCTTTCATCGGCCTTTTTCTTTGTGGACCCAAGTCAGCTAAGGGCCAAACTTAGCCAAAACCATCGGCCACTGATACTCTTGTGAAGACTGTGTTTTATTACCACTGCAAGAGTTGGGGGTTGGCCAGAATGATACCCAGACATTTCAGATCTTAATCACAGGTGCTGAAAACAGAGATGTGTTTTATTCTAGACCATTAAAAGTGGGAGTTAATTACCACATTTCAATGAACTCTCCGTGTGCCCTCCTGCCATAGCCATTAGCAAGAGAGTGGCCGCCTGTGTGCTTGATGGTGTTTTATGACCATGGATTATACAGGAATTAGGAATGGCTTTGGGAAGCATTTGGTCCTCATAGTTATCCAACACCAGCATGGCCCAACCCCAGATATGTCAAAGCCACAACTGTTGTGTTTGGCAGGCGTTCTCCAAAATGTATTTGGTCAATACTAAATAGTTTCATCTAGCAGACCAGTTTATTCAAGTGCCCGACAGGAGTTTTCTGGATTCTGACCTCTCCCGAGAGGCCTTCAAGAGCATCTCTGAAGGTTTATCTACAGCTAGGGTAGGTTATGAGTAATGTCTTTTATGAAACTTTGCAAACCAACCATCGTTCTGCTTAATTCACATATGTAGATCTTTAGGGTTGCTATGTCCAGTACAGAAGCCACTAGTCCCCTGTGGCTATTTCAGTTTAATGTAGTTACCATCAAATAAAACTTAAACATCAGTTCCTCAGTGACACACTAGCCAGTTTCAAGAGTACAGTAGTCACTCTTGTCACAGTGGTTACTGTATCAGACGATACAGAACATGTTCATCATCATAGAAAGTTCTACTGGACAGTGGTGCTCTGGAGTCTCAACATGTCACGTGTTTAGGGGATCACTGGATCTAAAGCCATTCCTCATAGGAAATGTTGGCTTTCTTGAAAATACACCAGATACCAGAGAAGGTCACCTTGTGGAGAAGAGTCAGCCTTCACTCTGCCAAGAATGCGGGCCAGGCTTCTCTGTTTTATATCTCATCACAATGAGGGCCATTCTGGCCCTCCAAAATATGGGTACCAACCTTTACACACTGTCAGAAGTGAGCCACAATTCAGAGTGTTCTCTGCTATTTCTGATGAACTGCTGTTCTCCAGCTCTTGTCTGAAATGGCAAGGAAAAGTGATGTTCCCTCAAGATCTGCCAAGGGAGATACTCCCTCTCTCTGGTCATCGTCGCTGTCTCCTTCCATCAAGTTAGACTACCAGGAAAGTACCTGCTTGAATAACATTAGCGTATCTTCCTCGCTAGAAGTATCTTTGATAGATCATACTTGAATGTTTATACCTTGGGCTTATTGATAATTTTAAAAAATCAATATGAAGATAAACTTGCATGTGCTGTGAAAGTCATTCATTACTGAAGATGTAGACCATTCAGGTAAAGCATTGCATAATACTCAGGATGTGTTGGTCTCTCTGGAAGAGCCGTGGGACCTCCTGCCAATGGAGAATGCAAATGATGTGACCCACTGTTTACATTTTGCCCCATCTGCCCAGAACTCCAGAGTTCTCCTCAGCACTCATTTACATTGACTTGATTAGCCGTGGTGGTTAGAAATTTGCTTTCTCTCCCTCACCCAGGTGTTGGATTTTCTGTTTTAGTTTTAATAACCTTATTGTGTGTATCTTTTAATTTAATTCTCCCTAAATTGTTTTCTGAAAGAGGTGACGTATGAACAAATGAATACAAATTTTATTTTCTGGTGTCCACATTTGGTATTTTCTGTTTCGAGGTAGTCTCTATGCAAGCCCCAGCCCCAGGCCCTGGCATAAATGGCAGGAGGGCCCAGGGACCTCCTGGCAGTCTCCTTTTTCTTTCATACCCTCCTGAGTATGTAGCACACTGCTAAACATATGCTGCTTAGAATGATGTAAGGTAGAGAAACACTGTGCCCCGCGTGGGAAGACATTACAGAATAAACTTAGGAAAGAGGGTCACCTCTCAGATTTAGTCAGATGACAAAGGCAGCACTGGCCTCCCTGGGGTGTAGAGATAGGAAAGAATTTGAATAATTATCATCATTATCATCACCACATTCATTAAACCCCATCTGTGCATGGCACTGTGTAAGTCCCCACAGGTTTTTTTCTCTGCCAGTGAGAGAGAATTTTGTCCAGCAGGGAGGCGAATCCTGAGCTCTCCCCAGCTCACGAGTTTCCTCCTCGGTCTGTTCCACTCCACAGCCAGCAGCTTGGCTCATCACTGAGGTTGAGTCCATTACCTCCTATGTTCTTGGGAGATCTCTGTGGTCCTTGGCTTATAATCATCTTTCACGTTCCAGGACTCTGGACTTTCCCTTTACGGCGCTCACCGCAGTAGCAATTAAGAACATTGATGCATAATGAATTAGAGACTCTCTTGTAATACATTTCATCCAACGAGAGGGTCATCTCTCTTCTCTGCACCCCCGTATCTCTAGAACCCACCATTATGTGTGGTATGTAGCCAAGTTCTTGATGCATATTCTTAGCAGTAAATAGCAGGAATGAATGAATTAGTGTGTATCCCATTTGACTTTAGAGTTATTTCCCGACTTACAGCCGTTGAAGTTGCTGTTTCCTCCACGTGTTCAACCTTTGGGATTCACACAATGCTCGACAATCACAGCCCTGGCATGGGGGACATCATTACACAAAGCACTCCTCACCAGTACTCAGATGGCACTTGATTAGCTACAGGCATGTGAATATTATTTTACTGTCAACTTTTGTTGTGATTTCACCTAAAATAATGTAAGTTCCTTGAGGATAAAGAATACTTCGTATTTCCAGTAACCGCTTGTACCAAACACCCACCAAGCATTGTTGATTGCACCAAGGAGGAGGTGAGAAAGTGCCAGGCTGTCATGCCCCTCTATACAAACATGTAACAGTAAACTCTGGTTCATCAGGAATAAATGACATGATATGTGATAGACCACATACATTCGTGGCTATTGATAGGTGGGTAACTGTAACCATATCCAATTGTGAGCAAAAGTGTTTTAATTGGTGGTTTTAAACTAATATAAAATAGGCTAAATCATCATTTTTCAGCTCTCGAATCATCTGAAAACCCTTTTTTATTTTTTAATATCGAGTTTTATTTTATTTATTTATTTTTCAGATGGAGTCTTGCTCTGTCACCTAGGCTAGAGTGCAGTGGCACGATCTCAGCTCACTGCAACCTTCGCCTCCTAGGTTCAAGCGATTCTCCTGTCTCAGCCTCCTTAGTAGCTGGGACTACAGGCGCACATCACCACGCCCAGCTAATTTTTGTATTTTTAGTAGAGATGGCGTTTCACCATATTGGTCAGGCTGGTCTCGAACTCCTGACATCAGGTGATCCACCTGCCTTGGCCTCCTGAAGTGCTGGTATGACAGGCGTGAGCCACCACGTCTGCTCTGAAGATCTTTTTTAAAGAACTGATAGATGTCCAGGTGTGTGGCTCACACTTGTGATCCCAGCGACTCGGAAGGCCAAGGTGTTAGGATTGCTTGAGCCTAAAAGTTTGCATCCAGCCTGGGCAACATAGCAAGAGCTTGTTTCTAAAAAACAAACAAAAAAAATTAATGTAAAACTTTTTTTTTTTTTTAAGTACTGGTAGAACTGGATCCTACCACAGGAAAAGAATAATAATAATCTCTAGGGCTAGGTACCAAACAATGAAATATGTATTTTTAATAACTCATTTTTTTAAAATTTCCACTTTTATTTTAGATTTAGGGGGTGCATGTGCAGGTTTGTTACATGGGTATATTTTGTGATGTTGAGGTTTGGAGTATGAATGATCTCATCAAGCAGGTACTGAGCGCAGTACTCAATAGTTTTTCAACCCTTCCCCTCATCCTTCCCTCTCGCCTCTCGTAGACCGCAGTGTCTATTGTTGCTCTTTTTATGTCCATGTCTACCCAGTGGTTAGCCCCCACTTACAAATGACAACATTCAGTATTTGGTTTTCTGTTCCTGCGTTAATTCACTTAAGATAATGGCCTCCAGCTGCACTCGTGTTGCTGCAAAGGACATGATTTTGTTGCTTTTTCTGGCTGCATAGTAGTCCATTGTGTATATGTACTACACCGTCTTTATCCAGTCCGCCGTTGATGGGCATCTAGGTTGATTCTGTGTCTTCGCTCTTGTGAATAGTGCTGTGATGAACAGCTGAGTGCAAGTGTCTTTTATTTTGACCATTTATTTTCTTTTGGATATATACCCAGTAACGGGATTTCTGGGTCAAATGGTAATTCTGTTTTAAGTTCTCTGAAAAACCTGCAAACTGCTTTCCACAGGCACTGAACTAATTTACCTTCCCAGCAGTATATAAGCATTCCCTTTTCTCTGCAGCCTTGCCAGCGTCTGTTGTTTTACTTTTTTTTTTTCTTTTTTTTTTTGAGATGGAGTCTCGCTCTGTCACCCAGGCTGGAGTGCAGTGGCTGGATCTCAGCTCACTGCAAGCTCCGCCTCCCAGGTTTATGCCATTCTCCTGCCTCAGCCTCCCGAGGAGCTTGGGAGTACAGGCGCCCGTCACCTCGCCCGGCTAGTTTTTTTTTTTTTTTTTTTTTCATTTTTTTTGAGACAGGGTTTCACCGTGTTCGCCAGGATAGTCTCGATCTCCTGACCTCGTGATCTGCCCGTCTCACCCTCCCAAAGTGTTTGGATTACAGGCTTGAGCCACCGCACACCTGGCCTGTTTTTACTTTTTAATAATAGCCATTCCAACTGGTGTGAGATGATAGCATATTGTGATTTTTATTTGCATTTCTCTGATGACTAGTGATGTTGAGCCTTTTTTCATATGTTGTATGTCTTCTTTTGAAAAGTGTCTGTGTATTTTACCCATTTTCAATGGGGTTATCTGTTTTGTGCGTGTTCGGTTGTTTGAGTTCCTTATCGATTCTGGATATTAGACCTTTATCAGATGCGTAAGTTGCAAATATTTTCTCCCATTCTGTAGATTGCCTCTTTACTCTGTCGATAGCTTCTTTTGCTGTGGAGCTCAGATGTTTTTAATGTACAAACATCGTTGAGAACTACTAACCCAGTCTTCAGGTATTAATCAGTACCAACTCATTATTCCATCTCTGCCAACACCCAATCACAATTTGCTCTAGTTTGGTAACTGCCCTGGTTCAGATAGAGCACAGTTGCAATTGTACAGTGTAGGGCTGGCGCCAGTTGCTGTCATTCTCCATCCAATTCCAAGCCAAGTGTCCAGCCTTAGCAAGGATCCCACATGCAATGGAAAAAGGGATGCTTTGTTCTCAGAATGGCTTATTCGTTTACTAGATGTGCATTTAGCATCTGTTATGTACCCGGTGGAGGAAAAGACAATTAATTTCTGTGCTATGCAATCAGGATTGGGATAAACGTGGTCAGGATGTCATAGGAGCTTCAAAGAAAGGAAACAGGCCCTTGTGTAGAGTCATCAAAAGAGACTTTCTGAAGGTGATATTAAAACCAAGCCCTGAAAGTTGCATGGAAGCTTGCCGGGATACTCTTTCCTCGTCTTTCACCTGGCTGATGGAAGAGCATGGGCACAGGTATGGAGGTGTGCACAAAGGTGGCTCATTGATCTAACTATAAGTAGAAATTGTGGCTGAAGCACAGGGCACAAGCGTGGCAAAGCAATGCCTTGGGAGCCATGTGAGCAATGTCAAGAGACAGCCCAAAGAGGTAAGCAGAGGCCAGATCAAAAAAACGTGTTTATATGCCATGGTGGGACAGATTTATCCTGAAGCTCTTGAAGCTTAAGCTGCAGGGCCCCTGGGGAGGGGCCACATGTTGGGCTTTGTTCCTTTTTTCATTTGCAAAAGTATATTTTTATATATATTATATAAATTACATAAGCGTCAGGCTGTACAAAAACCTGGATCTGAAGCTTAAGGACCTTTACGTTTTCCTGAAGGTAAAACGGGAGTTAATGAAGAAGGGAAGTAATGTGAATTTTAGCTAGGATTATAATTTATCATTGAAACTGAGATACTTTGAGAGTAAAGGACCATGCTACTAATAGTTATCCCTACATACCTCCCCCCACCACACAAAAAAAAATCCAGTAATCAAAACTTTCCTTGGCAAAAAGCAGTGTATGAAAACTTTGATTGTAGCCCACTTGGTTGGTAATCTTAAGATGCAGTTACAGGATGTTGAGACTGGAGCAGTTAGGATGCTGTTACATTCAAAGGAGATGATCAGGGCCAGAATTAAGACAGCAGGAGAGAAACTGAAGACGACTCTGGGTGCCATTTCTGAACCAGGCAGCTGAGTAGATAGATGGCGGTGTCTTCCCTTGGCCTGAGGGAACAGGGAGTGGGTGGCAGACATTTGGGGGGAAGTGGGGATTCCATCTGGATGTAAGGATGTCAGGAAGTGCCTGTGAAAGAGCCAAGAGAGGATGAGTTTAGTAAGTGCTGAGGTCCTGGTGGCAGGTTCAAATCCATTGCGAGGTAATCGGGTTTGCTGTACTGCCACAGATGCCACCCCTCTGCAGATGCCGGTTGGAGATGGAAACCACCTAATGCAAGGAGAGGTCAGGTAGCAGCATGGATGGTTCAGTGCAAACCAACCCTTCTACTTAAAACACAGCTAGGCCAGGCATGGTGGCTGATACCTGTAAGCCCAGCATTTTGGGAGAACAAGGCAGGAGGATCACCTGAGCTCAAGAGTTTGCAACCAGCTTGGCCAACAGGGTGAAACCTCGTCTCTACTAAAAAATACAAAACATTAGCCAGATGTGGTGGCAGGTGTCTGTAATCCCAGCTACTAGGGAGGCTGAAGCATGAGAATCGGTTGAACCTGGGAGGCCAAGGGTGCCATGAGCTGAGATCGTGCCCAGCCTGGGCGACAAAGCGAGACTCCATCCCAAAAAAAGGAATAATTAAACACACACACACACACACACGTACACACACACACACATACACACACACAGCTAAAAGCCAGCCCTACTGTGGTCAGATCAGCCAACATACACGGTGGGGCCTGAATCCATCCCCTTGCCACCTCCCTTAGCAGCCTGAATAGAGGCAGGCGTGTCTCAGATCATGGCAGCTGGTGACTGATGGAGCCCCTGATTGTCTGAGCTGACCATATAAGCTGACCCTGGATTTACTTAAAGTTAATTTTCATCATCATCAGCCTCACTGTCTTACCAGCCCCCACCTAATTCCAAGTTTACCTAAGGTCCTTTCTTTTTTTTTTCCTTTTTTAAAAGCTTTAGGTCTATATTTTGGACAGAAGATGGTCTTTTAGCTCCTGATCTCATACTTAAATAAAAATGCTTTCATATTCTCCTTGATATATTTGCCTGTTGGATTTGTTTAATGAAATATGGATTTATACCATAAATATTGGAGTTGGTGTAGTCCATATTTCAATTAATAGATCATTTGTATGTCATGCTAACTTTGTAATTACTGAAATGTAGGAATAGAGTGGATTGAAATGAATTTCTGGTCATCTTTGCATTCCTGCCCCCATCCAGGCATGTCTGAGCAGCTTGGATCGCGAAAGGGCAAGATTTACACATGGGGTTTGCAGAGGAAAGGGGTGGGGGGCTCAGAAAGGCAGCCTCCCTCCTCTGTGTGTGCTAGGAGAGCTCTCTATTGCAGTGTGCTTTCTGGGTTCACTCAGACAGCGTTACACGGCTGTCCTCAGAGGAGCAGAAAGCTGGGCTCTAGCTGGAGGGCCCGGTCATCCGTCTGCTGACAGACCTTCAACATCATTTTCGTCTCGGTTGTAAAGCACAGCCTATTTTCCCTCTTTGCCAAATCTCTGCTCTAAATGTACATAACTGTAGATTTCTTACTGAGCCCTGCTGCCAGGAATCAACTAGAAAGCTTCACCAGACCTACAAGACAGAGGACAAGTAAATTGTGTTCTCGGCTCCCGTGAACAGGGCCTGTCACTTTAACTGCCTGGTTTCTTTTCAGGCAGTGGGTACAGCCCAGGACACCCTTAGTGAACTTGCCACTGCCCCTCGTTTTCTGTCTCTCTCTTTCCGGCTCTCTCTCTCCTGCCTGCTGTTTGCTGACCAGAAAAATCTGGCTGGAGAGGCCCATGCAGTGAGTGAACATCACATACATAATTCTATCAGAATATAGCCAAGGGTGGGGAATCATTGTTCTCGGAACTAGCTGAGCTGAAGCCCGAGCAGAAATACTAAAGTCAGTCGTGCCTTTGAGCTGCCTCTAACAGCGCCCTTTAGAGACCCATTTCATACAAAATTTGAAGCCTGTGTTTATTGCCCATTAAAGCAACCTTTATTTTATGGCAAATGTTGCAGTAATTGCCTTTTACGAAGAGCACTTTGTAACACACATGCACAGTTGAAAGAAAACCACTCTGGTATTGTCTATCGGGACTTAATGGCGCAATTAATTTTACTCCATCTGTTCCTGAGACTTTAAAGGAAAATGGATTTTTTTTTTGAGCGTACTTTAATGAAGAAGATAAAGCGGCCCGGCTGGTGTCCCACAGGCTCGGCGCAGTAAGTTCAGATTATTGCTCAGTCTGTCAGAATGGGCTGCTTCCCTCAGCAGCAGCCACAGCCAGCAACCCGCTCTGGCCCCTCGCCGCGCCATTCCTGATGACAAACTGCCAGCCAGCTCCCACAAAAGCACGATTAAAATGTCAGCACAGGATGACGAAGGGGCCAAGAGGGTCCTCAGAGACAAACTGTGTTCAGTGTGAGTTAATACTTTACAGCAGGGCTGGGGCCCGGCTTGCTGTGGGCTGCCCGGGCTGCTGGCTCGCCTTGAAGAGAACACCAGGGCAGGGGCTGGCGACTGGCGGCGGGGAAGCATGTGCACATGCGTGTCTGCACGGCTGTGTGCGTGTCGGGCATGCTGCTCTGTGCGGGAAGAAGCTCGTTTCAGAGGAAGCATCCAATGGGCTGTTCAGATTAGGGAATTCCGAGACTCTCCATGATTTCTGAACCGTGGGGGAAGGGGTGGTCGCAACCTGGAATGTGGGCTGGAGAGCCCTGTCCCAGCAGTGGCCCTAAGGCTACAGGTTCTGTCCCAGATGTTCTCAGCACCATTACAGTGACAACAAGGGCAGCTATGGAAATGGCATGGCCCAGGCTGCAGAAAGTCACTCCTCAGGAAGAAATGGGTGTGCAGAGAATACAGTCAGCACCATTTATAGCCCCATGTCCCCAACCTTAGCCTTTGCACGGTTGACTGGGCCACAGCAAGGGGCTCAGCAGCAAAATATCCTTGAATCAATACTGCTGCTTGACAGCATCTCCCACCCCGGACCCGTGTGTGCTGACTTGCTAGGGGGCAGGGCGCACTCTGCCGCTTTGGCTTAGTTCTCCTGTGTCCCTTGATTCGGTGGTGTGACCAGAGGGGAGTCTGCCTGTGATGAAAAGGACAAGGAGATTTGCATCTCTGGCCTCCTGTGGAGACCCGATCTGCCGTCCTAGAGGGCAGCAGGTGTGAGCGCCTGCCATTGTCCCTAATGGTTATTACAAGTGATAAGCAGGACAAATGTGAGGTCATCTCTCCTGCTGGCAGGTCAGAGGGGGCTGGATTTAGAGCCCTTAGGAGGCTAGGAAATTAGATGGTCAGTACCCACCGTGCAGGCTGTAGCAACTCCGGGCTCCAGCGATCCTGGACAGGGGTGATTCCAAATGTAGACTCTTACTTGAAAGGCATCGAGATTATCCGTTGTTAGGATGGAGGAACAGCAGTAATTAGTGCAGAGCACTAATAGAGGAACAGAAGGCAAGAAGGAGGCCCCAGCAAAGGGCAGCCAGGGGATTCGGTTTCCTCTCGGTCCAGAACCATGGGCTGAGATTTCACAAAGGAGAAGTGAGGGAAGCCCTGCTGGTTTCTCATTAAACTCCTTGGCCTTTGCTCATTCTTCGTGGGCTTCAATGGAGGGTGGACCCTGTGGCTTCTTCACTTTGCTCTCTGACCTCTTCAGCCCCTTCCCTGCTCTCTTCTCTGCTTGTTCTAGGACTGCTGTCTGTGGGCACAGATGCCTCCCGTTGAGCCACGCAGGTTCCTGTGAATCTGAGGTTCTAACTCCCTGCTGCCCCTCTCTGGCTTCCACGTCTTCCCTGCCTGACACTCTCCTCCCTTCCATCCATCACCCTCCTCTCTCCTAAGAGTGCTCTCTAAATCCTATTGCCTTTTTATGTCTCTCTTGGGTTCTTCCTCCTGCCCTCTCCCTGAGCATGGTTTTCCTGATTTTTTTTTTTTTTTTTTTTTTTTTGAGCATCCCACAGCTTATGCCATTAATGGAATCATAATAGCCACGACTGGCTTTTCTCTAGCAAACAGACTTCTGTGGGCTACCGAAGATACAGACCCCCACTGGTGACTTAAAACACCCCTCCTACAGGCAGTTCACAGGCTGGACCTTTAAGGTTCCCACAGCCAGGCCACACATTGGATCCTCCATATTTGTATTAAAAGGTGTGAGCCAGGAGCAGTAGAGAAAGCCCTCTACCTTGAAAAAAAAAAGTTGGTCTGGAGGATAATGGAAATTCGTGTGGGGCAAGTGCTCCGAGAGCAGCATCCATGCCCCGTGGGGTGGATGGCAAGACAGTGACTTTCCAGGGGCCTTTTCAGGGTCGCTTGGTGAAACACACCCTTTATGAATGTGTTGGGAGAACCTAGAGCAGAAGGGAGCGACGTAGAGCAAAGTCAGAGCGAGGGTCCCCCCACCTCTTCACTCTGGCTCTGGGAAGAGACCGGTGGAGGATTCTCTACAGCACAGCTCACTCACCCATCCATTTGCTCACCAAGTACTTACTGAGCTTTTCTCTAGGTGGCTGAAGACACAGAACATGGGCCAGGCGTGGTGGCTCACGCCTGTAAGCCCAGCACTTTGGGAAGCCGAGGCAGGTGGTGAAGTCAGGAGTTCCAGACCAGCCTGGCCAACGTGGTGAAACCTGTCTCTACTAAAAATACAAAAATTATCCAGGTGTGGTGGCGGGTGCCTGTAATCCCAGCTACTCAGGAGGCTGAGGCAGGAGAATTGCTTGAACCCTGGAGGCGGAGGTTGCAGTGAGCCGAGATCACACCACTGCACTCCAGCCTGGGCGACAGAGCAAGACTCCATCTCAAAAAAAAGGACAGAACACATGGAATGCCTGATCCTTGATTGGACCACAGGTCTAGATTTTTTTTTTTTTTTTTTTTTTTTT
>NW_016811820.1:3071928-3074768 GCF_001698545.2 Rhinopithecus bieti
CTAGATCCATATCATCAGTGCTGATTCTAGGTACTAGATCCATATCATCAGTGCTGATTCTAGGTACTAGATCCATATCATCAGCGCTGATTCTAGGTCCTAGATCCATATCATCAGCACTGATTCTAGGTGCTAGATCCATATCATCAGTGCTGATTCTAGATACTAGATCCATATCATCAGTGCTGATTCTAGGTACTGGAAACATCAGTGAACAAAGCCAACAAAAGGTCCCTGCGCTCGTGGCACTCACCTTCTAGTGGTGGGAAGAGACAAGGAGAATCAATGAGTAAAGTGGAATCTGTTAGAAGGGGGTTGGGAGCGCTGGAGTGGGAAGGCGCCATTTGAAATAGGAGGACAGGAGGCATCTCACTGTGAAAGCGACGTGAGCCAAGACTTAAAGGGAGCAGGAGTCTGCTCCTGCAGAGCACTCCAGGCAGAGGGAGAAGCCAGCACAAAGAACCTGGGTACAGTGTGCCTGGGGCTTTAATCCAGAATGTCGAGTGTCCTGTGAATTCCACTTTTAAGTGATCCACCTTTCATCCCCCATTTGCTGTTCGGCAGGCCCAGCCTTGGAAATGACCTTGCATGCTTGAGGATAACCTTTGGATTTAAGCTGCACAGGCTGGACCCATGGCAGCCCTCTGGAGTGCATGCATTCAGAGTTGTTGGCCTGGCTCTGTCACCTTTGTAATTCAGTATGTCATTCTTTCCACACACAGGATCTTTCCTGCCCCAGTGTCAAGGGGGATAACCACGATGAGGAGAAAGCATGAGGCTAGGAATAAGACCGTGTGCATGTGGACCCACATCCTCCATCCCATCTCATTCAGCTGGGTGACTTCAGCCAACCGCTTGGCTTTTCTTATCCTCAGCGTTCCTCCTCTGTAAAATGGGAGTAAGTGCTACTTCCTCCCAGAAAGGTTAAGAGGATGAGACGAAAGTGAGCAAAGGCGGATTGTGAGCTGCACATTGCAGAAACCCTGTTAGCTCTCTAGACATTCTTGGTCTCTGGGCAGCTTAGTATTGGGGGTTGGGGTTAGCAGACATGGCACTTGGTTGCTGATCTGCTGAGTAACCGAAGCCTTGAGTGAGTCACAGAGCCTTATACTCCTTCACCATTTGTAAAGAGGGCCTCAGGACTCAGTGACCTCTACTATGTCATCCACATCTGAGGGTGGGATTCCAAGAACCACAGTGCCGAGTGCCTCATGAATTCCACTCTGCAAAAAAATTAATAGTACCTTGGTGTCTTTCATGCCACGTTAGAGGTTGGCTTCTGCTGTGGGCTAGCCAGGCATTGCTCAACAGGACATCTTGTTTGAGCTTCTCTTCATGTCTGTACCACAAAGGCACAAGCCCTTTCAAGGACATGACATTCAGATGTGCCTCTCTTGTGTGTCCTCTCAACTTTGTGACTTACCCTCTTGGCTGCCAGGGAGGTCTTCTGAACATTATGAAGGCAGAAAGGGCTGCGGCCTTTTAGTGGAGATAGGTTAGCTCCTGCAAATCTTCAGGGCCATGGTGAGAGGCCAGCCCCTCTCCATAGCCTATCCCAGGCCTTGAAGGGCTTCATCTGAGGACCCGAAGGTCTGGTTTCCTAAGCTCTCCCTGAGCACATTTGGGCAAGTCATACACAGAGAGGGAGAGGAAAGGCGTTTTAGGAGCTCTTAGCTGGGTCATTCCCCTCTCTAGGTGGCCCGGCTTGGGGCTTGCAGTGCTGGAAAGGGTGGTGCAGAGTCCTATGTGTGTCCACATCTCTTTGCACTTGGGGGAGGAGGAAGAGATGAGGAGACTGGTAGTGGGAAGGAGGGAGGTGAGAAGAGCATTGTTTATCAGGTTCTGTCAGAGGACTATTCCTGGAAAACACTGCTGAATCTTCTAGAAGGGGTAATTTGTGTTCTTTCCATATTGGCAGGTTTTCATTTCCCTGCTTAACATGGCTAAGGACTGTGGGACCTGTGCCTGCTCTTAGATGACTCTGGCCCCAAGATGGACCCTAGGAGAGACTTTGACACATGATTGATGATGTGCCAGGTGGATAGAAGTGGAAGTGCAGAGCACCCAGGCACTTTCAGCCAATTGGTCTGGAAATGACATCCAAGAGGCAGAGAGGTACTGGCTGTGCTGCCTCCATTTGTGTGTTTGCCTCTGGAGCAAAATCAGGCTGGGCTGCTGTCTGTAGGGATCATGCCGGGGATTTGGCAGCTCTCTGGAGGAAGGAGTGATTTGGCCAAGTAGATGTGGGCCTCTTATGTCTCCAGCAGGTCTTTAGACTCAAGTTCTTAAGAGACAAAATGACATCTTGCTTAGGCTATCAGGCAGCACCATTGCAGAGAGGCATGAATGAAGCTGTGTCAAGGAGTGACCCGGGCAAGGTGTGAGACGGTGGCTTCACCTCCTTTCACAAAGTCTAAGGCAGCATGTTCTCCAGGTGTGATCCCTCACCAGCAGCATCGCCACCTGGGAACTGAATCAGAAACTCTGGGAATGGGGCCCAGAGAGCTGTGCTGCAACCAGTCCTCCAGGTGACACTGGTGTGCTTTCAGAACCACTACTCTAAGCAATACCTTCATGTTGACCACTATGAAGACAGATCACTTCCACTGACAGAGTAGTTGGTTATGGCAGCCATGGCAAGGTGGAAACCATAGGTATCGGGAGACCTGGGTTTAAGTCCGCCTGTTACATATACATTTTGTGGGACCTTAGAAACAACACGGAACTTTTTTGAGCCAGTTTGTTCATTTATAAAGTGGGAATAATCATACATCATCTCCGTGGATTTTGTGAGGATGAAGTTAAATTGATGGCCGACAAAAGACATTTTTTTTTTTTTT
>NW_016811820.1:3075358-3080205 GCF_001698545.2 Rhinopithecus bieti
TTTTTTTTTGGAGATGGAGTCTCACTCTTGTCTCCCATGCTAGAGTGCAGTGGTGTGATCATAGCTTACTGCAGCCTCAAACTCCTGAGCTCAAGGGATCCTCCCACCTCAGCTTCCCCAAGATCTGAGACTACAGGCATGCACTACCATGCCCAAGTACTTTTTTTAAGAGATGGGGGTCTTGCTGTGTTGCCCAGGCTAGTCTTGAGCTAGCTCCTAGCCTCAAATGATCCTCCCGCCTTAGCCTTCCAAAGTGCTGGGATTACAAGCGTGAGCCACCACACTTGACCAGAAAGTGCTTTTTAATCTGTATTTTACACATCAGATGGCATTGTTATGTTTATCAAGCACCTGCCCATTTCCAGACAAAAGTGATCCCTATGTATTATGTCAGGTAAGTTGTCTCATTATCCCCAATTTTACACAAGATAAAACTGAGACTCACTTGTTAAATTTGGTACAGCAGGACATTTAGCCCAGTTCAGGCTGATTCCATGTTGGCCTTGAAATTTCACTGGGTGTCCATGTTCTTAACCATTACGCTTTTTAAAAGTTCTCAACCTGGCTTAACCATCATCTGTGATGCTTTCAGAAATACTGAGATTGAGGCCACTGGTTTGATGTAGGGCTCAGCCACTGAGTTTCTTTAAAAGCTTCCTGGATGTTTGGAATATGTAGATAGGGTTGAACCCATAGTACTTTGCATATATACCACCACCCTTCCATCTCAGAATAGATGATGCAAATCCAACGTAAGTTCTAAGTAAGGGACACAGAGCTTTAGCAAATCATGGGCACTCAATAAGTGCTTATTAGATTTGTGAATTAAGAAGTTTAAAAATATCATTCACTGCCATTTTAATAAATCAGATAACAGGTGTTCATTCTGGACAAGTTGAAGAGTCCCGGAAACTGGAGGAATATAATGTTACCCATAGTTGGAGAACCCCTTTTCGTGAGGCCTTAGGAGGTAGGAAGAGGTAGGCGTTGTTCTTCCCACGTTAGAGCAAGTAAAGCAACCTGAGGGAGGCTAAGCGATTTCCCTAAGTAGGGGTATTTTGAGGGTTGGTTTATATAGATGGTGGGCAAGGGGATAATAGTGTAAATTTTGTACTTTGAGCTTTTGGATAGATAGGCGGATTCTGAAACCATTGTGTTGTATCTACTGATTACTACAAAGGCGCAGATTCAGGCTCTTTGTTAACTCCCTGGCAGACGGAGTGCTTCCGAGTGCAATTTCCCTCCCCTCCTTTCTTTAGAAATTACCTTGAGCTGAAAAGTGAGCTGGGCTCAGGTTGGCATGCAGGCATTTTCCATTCTGAGGGACAGGAAGTGGCTGTGTACCTTGTAACCTATATTCCTTCTTTGAGAATCTATAGAGCTGGAAATAAAAACACAGAAGTCTCAGGAGTGCCCTGGCAGTGCTTCCCTGGATGAAGGGTTTGGGGAGAACTTCTAGAGAGCCAGAATTTCATTACCAAAACTCCCCATCTTTCTCCCCAAACCCAAAGTAGCAGTGAGACCTGGTGATCACCTTCATGTAAAAGAATAGTAATAATCCCCCCGAATCCTGTCCAAACCACAGAACCCTGCAGCTTTTGGACGAATCCCGCCATAAAACCACTTTCCCATGACTTCCCGAACAGTAAACCCCAGCTTGGGTACCAGGGAATGGCGCTTTCAGTTTTTAATGGACTGCAGCTGAAGCAAGTTCAAAAGTGCGAGGATTGTAAACTTCAGAGCAACTCTGCAGATGCCGCACGCCATGGCAGAATGATTCAGAGGGCCAAACTTTGCCTCATCAAGTCAGAGAATTTTCTGCAAATGAACTTTTCAAGAATTATGCCGTCGTTGGCATTACAGTATTACACACATGCCTGTTCCCGATCACTCACTGGAACTTATTTTGTAGTTAACCTCCATAAAGGACTGTGCGAGCGAGCACAGGCCTGTCACACACACATTATTTAGAAGCCCTTATTATTATTTTATTGCCAGTCCTTGACAGCTGAGGAAAAGCCAAGCGCTTTAATCTTTTTTTCCCTTTAGTTTACAGTGTAAGAGCTGCATGTAAGATGGATTTGATTAATATGTAACAGAGATGCAATTCTCTGTAAAATGTGCTGTACTTTAGCACCCTGGAAAACAAACTGCATCACAATGGCTTAAATCTCAGTCCATTGTATTATATAGACATCATAAATAATAGAGAGCAGGCAGATATTGCTGCAGGCTTCATCTGCATAACACATCTGAGCTCTCTATAATGTGTTCAACTTGTCACTTTTAGTACAGAAGAGAGGCAATAAAGCTAACAGCTGACTAACACACATCAGCCCTACTTCTACTTCCAGGGGGGTGAATGCTCATTAAGCCATCTTAGCCCTGACTTTTAAAATCCATAACTCTTACAAATGGAAAAAAGTTGCCACAAAAGATTAAGCGCATAATATATGTCAAAGTATAATGTTTTATGCATCTCCCCCAACTACCACTCCCTGCTGCCGCCACCACCACCACACCAAAAGTCTGGTTTCTTTTATAGCCTTTTCACTAGAGGAAAGAAAATAAAAAATCTGGTTTTCGGATAAAACCAAACGAAATACTATTTTCCCAGCATCACTAAGGGACTAGGTAATTGCTTTTGAGTTTGAAGCAAATGAGCTGACCCCAAGAAGGTTGAAGATTGAAACCTTTTCCCCTCTCCTCTAAGACCAGCTCAAAGGAAATACGGAGCTTGAGCCCCGGAGTTTGAGACCAGCCTGAGCAACATTGGAACACCCCATCTTTACCCACAAATAAATAAATAATCCAGGCAGGTGTGGTGGTGCGTGCCTGTGGTCTTAGCTACTAGGGAGGGTGAGGCAGGAGGATTGCTTAACCTGGGAAGCTGAGGCTGATGTGATCACATCACCGCACTCCAGCCTGGGTGATAGAGCGAGACCCTGTCTCAAAAAAAAAAAAAAAAAAATAGGGAATCAGTCATCCCCACTGGGACCTTGCAGACAGGCCACTAGGTCAGTCTTAGCTGCCTTAAGCATGCCCTTACATTTACTTGCCTCGGTTTCCCTATTGGAAACCAGAAGGGAAGAAACCCCTCCATTTTCTTTCTAAGGGGACTACAAGGCGGAGTTCAGCGCTGCTTGTTGTTTACTTGCCTCCGTTTCCCTACTGGAAGTCAGAAGAGAGGAAACCCTCCATTCCCTCTCTGAGGGGACTACAAGGCTGAGTTCAGCACTGCTTGTACAATCACAGTTGACAGAGGTTTCAGAGTCTCTGTTGTGCTCTGTAGCAGTCTTGTGTTTTAGAGGAAAATTTGAAAACGTTACGGTATGTCATTTTCTGTAATGATGGCTGAGCCTTTTTAAGGGATTAAGGCTGTCAGGCAGAAAAGAGAAAAGGATGTTTATACTCTTAACTCAGAGCAGACTTAATCCTATGGGATACATTTTGGTGGCTCAGGGAGCATTGTGGTCTCTTTCTCGGGGAGGCTGTGATGTATACAGTACACGGATGTGCATGTCTCATGACATTCATCTCTTTAGAAAATATACTTTAGAACATTTCTCTTGGAGCTCCTAAGAAAAATAAATGGTTGCTGGTGGCCCAGATGGTAGGAAGACAGGTTAGGATGGAACAGGAAATTTTTCTTAGTAGTTATAAATCTCTCAAGGGAAAAGTTAGAGCCCCAACACTTGACTCATTTAGAATAAGTTGAACCAACCTCTGAAAAATAAACTCACAGGGAAAAAAAAAATTTTTAAAACCCTGCATAAGGTCAGAGGACTGGCATGCTACTCTATTAGAAACTGGAAGTCGGCGCAGACATCCCAGGATGCACTAGAATAAAATACTGTTTACTTCTGTGATTAGCTCAGAACTAATGGGGTGTGTGTGTGTGTAAGTGTGTAAGAGACCGAGACACAGGGGCTTTCATTGATACCAGTGGTGCTTGTGGGCGGGGATTGAAAGAAGGCTTGGTTCCCTTGGCTAGGAGTGTGGGCCTAGAACAGTAACACACTTTTCCACTGGTCACAATGACAGTTTGTATTTGGAGAAAGCCATCATTAAACTGTGATGTGGGCCGTAGCACTGCTACCTTGGAATTCTGTTGCTGTCCACCAGGCAGGCCTTGAAAGCTCAGCTTTCCATTGCTAGAGCCGGTGCCGTCATCACTTCTTGCCCGTAGTCCTGCAGCAGCTTGCAGTCTCATCTCCCAGCCTCCCGGCCTCTGATCTCCCCCGTTCCACATGGCAGCCAGTGCGGCCACGTCATTTCTCACCTCCCAGGCCTGCCATTCAAAGTCATCCATGGTTGCTTCTTTTTCTCTCTCATTGGTCTAATCCCTGACCCACCTTCCAGCCATACCAGTCCACCTCGCTCCAGCCATGCTGGTCCATTAGATGTTTCTAGTCATGCCCAGTACTTTCCCGTCTGCATTCAAGCTGTTCCTCTGGCTCAGAACACCCTTGATCTTTATAAATTGCAGTCCTATTCCCGTCCTTCAAGAGGCACCATGAACCCTACCCTTCAGGAAGACTTACTAGACCCCTACTTGAAAAAGGTCTTTCATAAATCTGTGAAATCTGTGAGCTCACCAGTTAACTAAGTTACCTAAGGTAATCAGGCTCCTTAGTTCAGAGCACACTGTCATCCTGGATCCATGGGAGGCCTCCCTTAGTTTTCCCCACTATCCTGGCCTGCTCCCCAATTCTCAGACACCCAGCCTCATGTGCCTGATACACAACCTTGTCAAGTAGATAGTGTTCTTCTGTGTGGGTGTTTTGTTTACGTAAGTGATGATATGCTATATTAAATCTTAGTTCTTTTTTTTTTTTTTTTTTTTT
>NW_016811820.1:3083324-3087000 GCF_001698545.2 Rhinopithecus bieti
GGGAAAGGGTTTTGCTCTTTTCCCCAGGGGGGGGGGGAGGGGGGGGGTCTCGGCCTACGGCAAGCTCCACCCCCCGGGTTCACGCCATTCCCCTGCCTCAGCCTCCCAAATAGCTGGGGCTATAGGCGCCTACCACCATGCCTGGCTACTTTTTTTGTATTTTTTAGTAGAGACAGGGTTTCACCATGTTAGCCAGGATGGTCTTGATCTCCTGACCTTGTGATCCACCTGCCTCAGCCTCCCAAAGTGCTGGGATTACAGGCGTGAGCCACTGCGCCTGGCCAATCTTATTTCTGTTTCTTGTCACTCCACATCACATTTTTAGGATCTGGCCTTGCTGGTGGTTGCACATGTGTTTGTTGCTTCTCAGTAATACTGAGTATTCTATAGCGCACATTCCCCTAGAATCAGATAGCTAAGGTTACCCTCGGCTTCTCCCGTGAAATTAGCACCACAATCAAGCGCACACTGTCACCATAACCGTCCTTGTAATGTGTCTATTTATGGAATTCCACAATCCACCTACAGTGCATGTAAGTTCTAATTTCCAGATGTCCTTGCCAACACTTGCTGTTATTCACCTTTCTAGCTTTTGCCATCTTGATAGGATAAAGTATTATAATGAGTTGACCATTTTTCTGAGTTTCTGATTTCTTGTTGATTTGCATTTTTGGTATAATCTAACTATGGGTCATTGGCTATTATTTTGGACACTCAAATATCTTTTTCAACTCAGTTGCCCATTAGCTAACTGTAGTGACCTTGATGTTAAGAGATCTTGACTTTTGCTATAGTGAAACAAATACATATTCTGGCCTCACTTAATGTTCTGGGAGTATCTTGTTTAACAAGTCTTTCTCTATCCCTCATGCACAGATATCATTTCACATGTTCTTTTATTAGCTTCATAGTTTTATTCTTCACTTTTAGGTCTTTGTTTCACCCCATAATACTTTGTACCGTTTCCTAGAGTTTGTCTTGAATTTATTTCCAATTGTGTCCTCAACCAGGTGTAGAGTCTTGGAAGGAGAACTATGTTACATTCCCCATCCAAGCCTCAGATTTGCTGAGCCTTAACCTGACTGACCTACTTGCCTGTGCTCATGTTGGTGACATTCCTTCCCTCCATTCTCAGTGAAAGAGGTATCACACCTACTGTCTCAGGTCAACCTTTTGTACATCTGAGTGTCTCCTTCCATTCCATCCTCCTCAGTGGCTTCCCCTCCATCTTGTAAGCTCTCTCGCTCTCAGCACATAAACATGCTTAAGTGTCAACCCCCACTTCTCGTGGATCTTCCTCTGGCTCCTTGTCTCTTGACCCCATTCACTTGTCATTGCTTTCACTGCAGCTGGCTTTGCCTCTGCCCGTTGATGGCACTGACCCATCCTCATAGAAGCCTCAGTCATTTCCACTTGCCAGGTTCAGCAGTCTCTTGCACTCATCAGGCCCACCCTGAAGGGCATGTGAAATGTTACGACCACCCTTCTTGATTTTTGATTTTTAAAATGTTTTTGGTTTTGTGATATTCCCCTCTCCTCATCTTCATTTTGTCTCTCTAACAATTTCCAGATCATTTTCAGTGATTCCTCAGCCTCCACAGCATCCAAGATTATGTCCACACCGATGACTCTTACCACTTTTGCGTGACGATGATACTGTACTATGTCTCCATCCCAGGTCTTGCCCTTAGCTTCAGACCCATATTTTCCATAGCCAACAAGATGGCCAGGTGTCTTAGGGACACATAACATTAAAAGTATGCTAAATCTAGGCCGGGCGTGGTGGTTCACACCTGTAATCCCAGCACTTTGGGAGGCCGAGGTGGGCGGACCATGAAGTCAAGAGATCGAGACCATCCTGGCCAACAGGTGAAACCCCGTCTCTACTGAAAATACAAAAATTAGCTGAGTGTGGTGGCATGTGCCTGTAGTCCCAGCTACTCAGGAGGCTGAGGCAGAAGAAGCACTTGAACCCGGGAGGCGGAGGTTGCAATGAGCTGAGATCATATCACTGCACTCCAGCCTGAGAACAGAGCAAGACTCTGTCTAAAAAAAAAAAGAGTGTGACAAACCTAAGTTATCTTTCCCCAACCTCTCTGTCCTCTGCTGATTTTCTGATTTTTAAACAGATCCTAAGACAGGTCTCTGGGAATTTTTGTAGACTGTCTTTGAAATCCAAGAAACAAACTTTATTATCATATCCTAATTGAATGTATCATCTCTTTCCCCAACCCTGTCCAAACCTGTTCCTGTATTCCCATACCCACAATTCAGCCAGTAACCAAAGCCCCAAATCAGCAAGTCTCCCCAGACTCTTCCTTTGCTGAGTGCTATGTATTTTACCTCTCAGAAAACTGGCTCAGTCCATCCCTCCCTTTCCACCAAGACAGCCTCTGCTATGATGTCCTGGCTGGCCCCACCCACAGTATCTGTGCTGCAGTAGACCTGGGTTACAGCCTGAGAATTTGCTTTCCCGACCAGTTCCTTGGTGATGCTGAGGCTGCTGGTCTGGACGGCACTCTGGGAACTACTGCTTCCGTTGATTTTTCCCATCCATCAATTGGTTCATTCAACAAGTAGTTACTGAGTACCAGTGTCAAGTTCTGGAATTCAGCAATGAAGAAAACAAGGTCATCTATTGAAAACGACGTGGAGGGAACAAACAAGGAATAAATTCATCTATAATACGATGTCTCGGTGATACATGCTGAGAATGGTTAGCATTTATAAATGGTTGAAGGGACAGAAGAGTGGCGATGGAGAGGGAGTCATCAGGGAAGACTTGCTATTTAGGAAACTTTTGAACAGATATCTAGAGGGAAGAGCATTCCACACAGAGGGAACCGCAGGTTCTTCTGCTTTAACCATCCTAAAACACAGTCCCGACTCTGTCACTTCCCTCGCGGGATCAATAGTAGCCACGTTTGACTGCCATTCTGTACTCTCCACCAAGTGTCTCCCGCATGCTTTTCCACACGTCCGTCTCGCACCCAGGCTGACCTGACTTCTCCCAGGTCTCTCTGCTGATGTGTCACTTACCTCCCCTGGGGCACTTATCTATGCTATTCACCCCCACCCCTCCTACCTTCCACCAAATGCCCTTTTTGTGTGTTTGCCTCGTGCCAGATCCTGTAATTCATTCAACATTTGCTTCTATTTCCACATCCTCCGTGAAGCCTTCCAGAATTATCCCTTTTGAAAGTGCCCCGTTCCTCCTCATTCCAGAAGCATTTATCCCCAGAAGTGCTGCACAACTCTTGTGGCATGTCACCCTTGTATATTCCTCGCCTGGCTCAACTCCATAGTCCAGCAAATGTGTAGTAGACCTTGGGTGAAGGATGGCCCAAAAGTGTTTCTCCTGCTCCTTGACCTCTCCAAGAGGCAGGCCTCTGGGATTTCCTAAATGCTGGTGGCTTTACTGATGAAGCAGAGCAAAAGGAGAAAGGAAAGGCCATGGCCTAAAATGGAGTACTGGAATGATCTCTGGATTTCTCTGTTTATCCCAGCTTTCTTTCTGTGCTATTACCAAGATAATTGAGTTGGAAATACTAGTAGCATTTCCTTCATCTTCCTTCAGGCTCACAAGCGTTCTTCACCCAAAGGGAGGGAGATTAATTGACTTCTTTTATCTTCCATTCAAATGAGGCTTTCATGTGAATCGCTCCCACCCTCCCAC
>NW_016811820.1:3087192-3123778 GCF_001698545.2 Rhinopithecus bieti
TCCCACCCCCTCAGTCCTCCCAACCTCCCCTCATTCATTAGGAGCTGGACATGAAAAGGAGAGCATCTAAAACTCTGCAGAGCCCCTGGATCTCCCCAGGCCCCTCTCTTACCTCATTCCCCCCAAACATTTCTGACCTGGCATCACAACAGTTCAAGTGAGAAATGTCACGGGGGGGCAGAGCGGATCCAACCGGAAGCTGCACCAGCCACTGAACTCTCTCCACACCGCCAGATGGTCTGGTGCTGCAGCAACCTTTCAGAATTAATAACTCTCCCTCCAGAGGGGCAGCTTCATTCAGGAACCGTTTCACATTTTCCAGCTAAGTGTGGTTTTTTCCCATAGTGTTTTCTGGCTGCTCTGTTCTGGGCAGACCGTGAGGCCTGCTCACGAAGGCAAGAGAGATGTATCTTGCCTTCCCTCCACCTTTCTTTGCCTTTGGCTTCTGACAGCACAGCTTTTAATCTGGAAATTATGGTAACTTGTATGTGCATTTTGAGAGTATATCATTGCTGCATTTAATTAACGGTTATTAGTGTTAGCGTACTGTGCTGTATTCTATGTCACAAATCATCAAGTCTCCCAGAGCAGTTACAGCAATTAAGAACTCCATCACACCTTCTGTATAGTCATTTGGTACTTTTCCAGGTCTTTTCAAAACTGGAAATTACTAATCAAATCATTTCTGCTGTGTGCCTCAGTATCGTTTATTCCATTCCTAATGATGTGCGACTTTTTTTTCTTTGGCCGTTAACAGAGGCATCCGTGCGTCTAACCCATTTCACACCACCGTCATGCTTTAGCGAGGCGATAATGAACTTGCAGAAGGAAATGCAGGCTTTGGTTCTCTTTTCAGAGCAGTGTCTTTCCTCTCCTGCTGTTGGGTGATTGAATTTTGAAACTGTAAAATGCATCGACAGACCTACAAACCTGACTTGCCAGAGCCACAGCCATCACAGTTTAGCTTCAATTCAGAGCTCAGTGCGACTCCTGCCTGATCAATTTGTCATCCCTCTAAATGGAAACTAATTACTTCCCAGGGAAAGATTGCAGGCAAATACCAGCCTTTGCATCAGCAGCCCTCTGCAGTGAGGTTAAGGCAGAGTCCATGGGGTTTCACCAGAGGGGCCATTTCCCTCTCTGCCTCCGTCATGTCAGGAAGAATTTTTATTATTTAGAGCAGCAGTGAGCTTGCCGTCACATCCACTAAGGTCAGCCGTCAAGAGTGCATCTCACTTAATAGGTCACCTGGATGGTCCCAAGTCAAATGTCAGAGGCCCTTCAACTGCCAGGTTGCAACAAAAACACCCTGGCAGGCTTTTGATGGTGTTTAGATGAGGATGAGCCAGCCCGCTGGAGTGGAGCCCACCGCCTCCGCCCCCGCAAGGGGATTCTCTTTTTCTTTATGCCCAAGAACACTGCCCTGGAAGCATCCCTGGAATGACTGAATCATTGCCATTTGTGCGGCATCAAACAGACTGTGCCGCTGACAGCTGTAGGCAAGATTGACTCCGATGCAGTGCCAGGAGATCTAGGCCATGCAAGGTGGCTGCTCGAGGCCTGCTCTAGTGAGAGGGCCCTGGCTCAGGGCAGCAGGGCTGGCCCAGGGACTGGGGCCAGGGCCAGGCCAGCCAGCTCAGAGGCTGTTGAACAATCTGATCAGAGGAGGGCCTTGCCAGTTCCCTACCTTTGCCCATTTTGGATGCTGTCTGTTCTGGCCATGCTGCTCATCATTCCAGGCTGGCTGAGCAGTTTCAAACTCAGGGCTGATCCTGCCACCTCTGTGTCTGGGCTGAGCTGCAAGGTCTTTAGCCCAGCATTGCTCAGTCTTGGACATTCTCCCAGCAGAAGTCAGACAAGACCCAGGAGAGAGGTTTGTTTTGTTCAGCAGCTGACTGGATCCGCTCACTGTTGACTTGTGTTCCGTGTTGGAGAATGCGTTCAGGTCCCCCTGAGCTGGTGTAAAGGACCCCAAACGAAATCTGTGCCTGTTCCACATTTCCCCTCTACTCCAGGATGGAGAGTTTTTCCTCTCATTCCTACCCACATAGCGAAAAACAGTAGACACAGTGAGAAACGGTGGACAGCTCTGGGGGCCGTGGGAGCTGGGATGAGCACTGAACTTCTCTAGGCCTCAGCCCACTTCGCTCCACAAGCCCTGAATATGTCTGGACAAGATGGCCAGTAAAGGCTGTTCCAGCTCTCTGTGTTTTGTAGCCTGAGTCCCTGTGAGGAGTGGTTTGCTTTGAAACACAATATAATCCAGAATAAATAGCTGTCTCAACTTGGCCAGCTCTGCTTTTAAGCAAGAAATAAAGTGATGGTTCCTTGCAAATGATGCTGGCCCATATAATGCCTTCTCCCTTACTTTCCCCACAAATGAAGACAAGGCATCCTGGGTCACACCCTGGCTCTTCTCCTGTGTGGTGTGTTTTCTGGGACTTGCACCTTGGTAACCAGAGGGGACTACCAACTGGGTGTCATACCTGTCTCTTAACCCCTCTGCTGCCCACTACCTTCTCTCTCCCTCCCTCTTCCCTGATGCTAGCATGCTAGGGAGGCAGGTGGCATATGTGGTGCAAGGACTGCATGCACACATTTTGGAATGAAATAGTGGCCTGTCTTTGGAACTCAGACCATCCAGTGTGCTCTGGCTAAAGATAGGGTTGTAGAACTAAGAAGTCCAATGTACTGATTAATTTCATTTCAATTTAGGCCACTGACCTACCAAGAGTATCTATTCAGGAAATGTCACCCCATGGCCCGATGTAGTGGTAGGAGACTAGCAGTGGCTGAGAGATGATGGCATGTACATTTGGCTTGGCTTAGCTTTGGGCAGGTACCAAACCTTTCTTTGCCTCGGTTTCTCATTTATAACAGGAATAATGATAGTACTTACCTCTTCAGGGTTCTGGCAAGGGTTACATGAATTAAAACACATGAAGAGTCTAGAATCATTCCTGTGCTGTCCTAGGCTCAGGATGAATGCGAGCTGCTGTGGTTACAGCTACTGTCATTATACTCCGCCCCGCTCCACCACCAGACTACCACAGTTTCCTGCATTCTGTGATGCTGTCAGCTCACTTGAGTCACCTTCACCAACACCTTTCACCCTTCTAGACTTCAGCTTCTTCATCTGCAACACGAGGGAGGGGAATGGGCTGAGGCTTGCCATGGTCCTTTCAGGGACAGGCGTGAGAGCATCTGTAGTGAGTTTGCAGCTCTGTGTTGTATGTGCCTGCACCAATGAGAGTTTTATGACCTTGAGTAGAATTTATACATTTATGTCATGAAGCACAACCTAGTAGCATGTTTAGATGTAGAAACACGATACACAAAACAAAATAAAATTTTTGTTTTTTGGTTTTTGTTTTGTTTTGTTTTTTGAGACAGAGTCTCGCTTTGTCGCCCAGACTGGAGTGCAGTGGCGTGATCTTGGCTCACTGCAACCTCTGCCTCCCCATTTCAAACAATTCTCCTGTCTCAGCCTCCCAAGAAGCTAGGATTGCAGGCATGTGCCACCACGCCCAGCTAATTTTTTTAAATTCTTGGTAGAGATGGTGTTTCACCATGTTGGCCAAGCTGGTCTCGAACTCCCGACCTCAAATGATACGCCTGCCTTGGCCTCCCAAAATGCTGGGATTACAGATATGAGCCATCACGCCCGGCCCTGGAAGGAAGCTTTGTTAAGAGTTCATAGTAACAGGGTGCTAAAATGAGTTTATTAAAATAATCCCGGTAGATGAAAGATTAGGAGACCTCTTTTGAGGAAATTAGAGAGTTTAGATCTGGTTTGAAATTAGGGAATGCCTTTTCCTATTGACCTAAGTCTCTGATTATGTATCTGTCAATGTCAGTTTACAGAAAGAAGCCAACATGTCAAAGCAAAATGAATAGGCTGGGTGTGGTGGCTCATGCCTATAAACCAGCACTTTGGAGGCTGAGGCAAGTGGATTGCTTTAGCTCAGAAGTTTGAGACCAGCCTAGGCAACATCGTGAAACCCCATGGAGCATGCCTGTGGTCTCAAGCTACTTGGGAATATGTGGTGGGAGGATCACTGGACCCTAGGAGGTGGAGGTGGCAAGATTGTGCCACTGCACTCCAGCCTGGCAGAGGAAGACCTTGTCTCAAAAACATAAAAAAGTGAGATGAATAAACACTGGTTACATAGAAACATAAGTGGAGGTCCATGGGGGTCAGCATTTAATCTCAGAGTGTCCCAGCAGTAATTTTTTTTTTTTTTTTTTTTTTTTTTTTTGAGACAGAGTCTCCCACTGTTGCCTGGGCTGGCGTATAGTGGTGCAATCCTGGCTCCCTCCACCTACTGTGTTCAAACGATTCTCCTGCCTCAGCCTCCCAAGTAGCTGAGATTACAGGTGCCCGCCACCACACCCAGCTAATTTTTTATATTTTTAGTAGAGATGGGCCTTCACCATGTTGGCCAGGCTGGTCTTGAATTCCGGACTTCGTGATTCACCGGCCTCGGTCTCCCAAAGTGCTGGGATTATAGGCATGAGCCACCGCGCCCGGCCCCAGTGGTGATTTTGTGGGTCAGCAGAGATTATCTGTGTGCCACATTTCTTTATAGCTTAACAATGGGCCTCAATCATGTGGTGCTTGAGTTCTTAGAATGTGGACAGTCAAGACATTCCAGTCACAAGTAACAGAACAAAATGGCTTAAACAATGGCAGGGGGCCGGGTGTGAGTAGTGTTTCTAAATGGGACTGGTTAAGTATTTTGGGGCATTGGATTGGCTTCTCTGCCATTCTCTTAGCTTTCTCCTCATGATTTCAAGACGGCCGCTATAGCTATCAGACGCCATCTCCTCAGGAAGCCACACTTGCAGACAGGAAGGAAAGGTGTTCTTCCTCATGTACATCTTTTTGTCAGGAGGAAATTCTTTTCTAGAATAGCAAACTGTCCCATAGCAAACTGCCCCTCAGGTTTCACTGGCCAGAACTGGGTTACATACCATCTCCTAAAACACTCACCAGCAAAGAATAATGCGATTGCCAAGGATGGCCTGAGCCCCCTGTAAAAGGGGAAGACCCCCTGCCCAGAGCATGGCGCCATACAGTACCTGAACAAAACCTGGGCTCAGCGAACTTGAGGGCTGTTGTCTGGGCAACCAACAGGGTCTGTCTGGTCCCTTAAAGTCACTGATTCTGACCTAGCACTTAGGAATCGGGCATGTGGTTTAACCTCTCTGAATGTCAAAGAATGTGAGCTGGTCAGGAACACATCTAGAACTAGAATCTCTTTTCTCTTACTGTTATTCTCATCCCCACTCAGCTTTCCTCCTGGAATTATTTTTATTTTCAAATGTGTGAAGACAGACATAGAACAATTGTGCATTTCACTCAAAACTAGTATCTTGCTGATTGCTACCAAGAATGTTGTTTAAAATTGAGAAGCACATTTACCTCTAGATATCTCCAATGAACTTCTGTGACCATGAACTGTCAGTTTTATCAGATTCATTTTACATGCAAAGCAAACACATCTATACCCGTGTCTCAAGAAGTTTCCAGGCTAGAGGAGAAAACTATTCCTGTACCCATGACAGTTAGACATGAATTAATAGTGCCAACTAATTGATTGATGACTTGAGTTCAAATCAGGGGAAGGAAGGATCATGTTGAGGGCATGGCTGAGGCCCGAGAGAATGATTTCAATTGACAGAGAGGAAGGAGGAGGAAGTCCGAACGGGATGAAGATAATGTTGATAGTAAAGATCAACATTACAGCTATGAGCACTTGCTGATATGAGTAATGATCAACTACAGTTATTGAGCAATTGCTGTTTGAGATGAAATTCTAAGTACTTTACATGTCTTATTTCATCCTCACAAAAGTTATTATGAGATGGGATTTTTTTTAAATAATTTCTGCTATATAGATAAGGATCATGAGATAAAAAGAAGTTAAATAATGTACCCAGTGCCCTAGAGTTAGTAAATGGTAAAACTGGACCCAGGTAATGTGGCTTCATAGCCTGCCCCCTCTCTGGTGCTCAGCCTCATTTACTGTAGCAAACTCACGAAACTGGGAAGACCAGGGTTTCGTGAGGTGACTTCTGTACAGGTGTTCCTCAGCTTATAATGGGGTTACATCCCGACAAACCCTTCATACCTGGAAAATATTGTAAGTCAAAAATGTATGTAATACACTTAACCTACTGAATATTGTAGCTTAGCCCAGCCCACCTTAAACATGCTCAAAACCCTTACATTAGCTTACCATTGGGCAGAATCACCTAACATAAGCCTGTTTCATAATAAAGTGTTGAGGATCTCATCTAATTTATTGAATACTGTACTGAAAGTGAAAAACAGGATGGTTGTATGGGTACTTGAGGTGCAGTGTCTACTGAGCACATATTGCTTTCATACCAGCATAAAGTTGAAAAATCCTAAGTTGAGTCATCGCAAATTAGGGACCATCTGTATATTGATTTAGTTGAAGGGAGGATTTATAGGCAAAATAGTGAGATAAAAGGTAGGGAAAGTTTTCACTAAATTCAGAAGTATTTGGAACTGGGGCTGGTCATCTGGATCCCAGAAGACACTGGCAAACACATGCACAGAAAAAGAACACCCCAACATTGAACACCAAAGGCCCTCAGACTTTGGCGTCTCCATTTTGAAGGTGAGGGATGTTTCTGTGTGTCTGTAAGCAGTGAAGACATCACCAGATTATGATCACATCATACGTCGCACTCGCCATCACAGTTGCAGGTTGCTCTAATCCCATGTATATTACTGTGTCTATTTGGAAAGCTGCAAGGGCCATTTATTTATGAGTGACTAAGTGGTAGTTGACTGCCTTCAACTCCTCATGTTTTACGAAGTAGGAATCCACACAGAATAGCAGTAACCAATACACCAAACCACTTCCATTTTGAGATGAATACAGAGAAGTCTTTCATTACTCTGCAATATAAAGTGTTTACTAAACAGAATTAAGCCACAGCATAATACCCTGCCTTCCTTCTTCTCCATTTGATTTGTCCTACTTAACACCAGCAAAAGTACTTCTGTCATTTTTTTTTTAGGGTTAGACAATTTATGCCATTTAAAGTGTAAAAATGGAATTTACTTGGCAATTAGAGGGAAAAGAATTGACATTATCTAAACACAAGGAGTTCATGGGTATAAAGTCTTAGATCATCATTTCTGCTAAAGATCAAGTACCTGAGTAAGTATAAAAGACTACACTGAGAGAGACGTCCCTAGTTGGAAAATGAGCCAAGTCATAGAAAATTGTGGTAACCCTGAATTTTCAAGAATGGTTTTGGCCAGATGTGGTGGCATGTGCCTGTAGTCCCAGCTACTCAAGAGGCTGAGGCAGGAGGATCATTAGAACCTAGGAGTTTGAGTTCAGCCTGGGCAACATAGCAAGACCCTGTGTCTTATTTTTTTAAAAAAAAGAATGGCTTTATTGATGTATTTTTATTATTGTAAACTAATTGTAGACTCTAATTTACTCTTGGATATTGAGATCTTTTCTGACTCTTGGCAGTGGTGGTGTTTTTTGGTCATTGGTTGATGTTTTGTCTGGCCTGATATCCAGATTCTTTTTTATAATGTAAATACTCTTTCCTGATATAGTTTATATGACAACCCTCCCCTCCCCTTATTTAAATAGAGGTTTAAAAATTTAACAAGCCCAGGTGTGGTGGCTCATGCCTATAATCCCAGCACTTTGGGAGGTCAAGACAGGATGATCACTTGAGCCCAGGAGTTCAAGACCAGTCTGGGCAATACAGGAAGACTCTACCTCTACCAAAAAAAATAAAAAAATCAACCAGGTATGGTGGTACACACCTGCAGTCCTACATACTCAGGAGGCTGAGACGGGAGGATTGCTCTCAAGGCTGCATGAGCCACTGCACTCCAGCTTGGGCAATACAGTGAGACTTTGTCTCAAAAAAAAAATTAATAACAATATCTCTCATACTTTTATATTTTCTCCTTGGAAGCCTAACTCAATCTATTTCAAATGCCTTGTAAATGGCTTTTGAAGAATGCTTCACACTGGATACATGGGTTCTAATCCTGATTCTTTTTTTTTTTATTTTTTATTTTTGAGACGGAGTCTTGCTCTGTCGCCCAGGCTGGAGTGCAGTGGCCGGATCTCAGCTCACTGCAAGCTCCGCCTCCTGGGTTTATGCCATTCTCCTGCCTCAGCCTCCCGAGTAGCTGGGACTATAGGCGCCCACCACCTCACCCGGCTAGTTTTTTTGTATTTTTTAGTAGAGACGGGGTTTCGCCGTGTTAGCCAGGATGGTCTCGATCTCCTGACCTCATGATCCGCCCGTCTCGGCCTCCCAAAGTGCTGGGATTACAGGCTTGAGCCACCGCGCCTGGGCCTAATCCTGATTCTAATACTTAACTGTGAACACGGACGAAGTATGTCAATCTCTGTGGTCCTTATGCTCTAGACTTCCCTCCCCCAAGTGGTTTGCCACCATTACCAATTAAAATCCTATACCTCTGTGAGGTCCAGTTCAAATGCTACTTCTTGAAGCTCTTTTTGATACTGCTCTCTCACTTTCCTCGAGAGACCATTATTTCCTGTCCTTTTGAAGGGCATGTTTCTCAAAAGCCAACGTTGTACCTTTAGTTTCTTGAGAGCCAAGGTTGCATCTTTAGTATCTTCAGTCACCTTCACACCCCAGACTGTTTAGCACAGAGCTTGCCCACAATGGCTACTCAAATGCTGAAAGGATGAATGAATATTATTATGAATCTTTAGATCAGTTGTATTTGTTTCTTTAAAATAACTGGCTACAGTCAGTGGCTCTCAACCCTGGTGTTGGGCTCATGGGAACATTGTAATCAGTTGTAAGCGGGTTGAAGTGATTTGTTATGAATGACTGTTAGGTTTTGGAAGTTTGCAAACTATGTAGTGTTTGTATAAATTAGAATGTTTCCCTTCAGTAATATTCTTTAATGATAATATCATCATCCTTCAGTGTTAATACTTCAGTGTGACACTCTCCCTTGCACTGTGATTTGTCTTAAAGGGAAGAGAAAAGAATGGACTTAGAGTCAGGACCCAGGAAATTGTATGTTAATCCGCAGCCTATCTTTTCTGTGCCAAAGCCCATAATAAGCCAGAAATCACTGCTAATAGTTATGGAACTATGGAACTATGATAGTTCTCTGCTACTCTACAAGATCTGGGGGCCTTGTCAAAATGAACATTATCAGTCAATTTAGAGAAAAGAATAACCATTACTCTAAATGAGGGGTCAGCAAACTTTTGCAGTAAAGGTCTAGATAGTAAATATATGAGGGCTTTTAAGGGCTGTACAGTCTCTGTAGCAACTAACCAAGTTCGCTATTGTAATGCAAAAGTGCAGCCATAGATAATACATAAATGGATGGATGTCACTGTGTTCCAATAAAACTTTATTTACAAAAATAGACAGGGGCCACATTGGGCCTAATGAGCTGCTCTAAGCCATAGAGTACATGGGAATGTAAACCATACTGCTTATTTTTTTAAATTGTATTAATGACATTTATTCTACTTCCTTTGTAATAGGTAAGGAGTTTCTGCAAAGAAAGAAAAATTAGGGGTTAGTAAATATGTTACTTATTTGCAAGACTATTCGGTATATATTTCACTTTTAATAGTCTCTAGATTTTCTCAGCATAAGAAATGAGGTGAAATTCTGTTCATGTTTTAAATAGTGCTGTTGAGGCTAGTTCATTAAAGAAAGGTGACTATGGTATTTGATAAAGTACCTTGTCTTCCAAGAAGTTTGCTTTTATGGTATTATCTGTGGCACATTATTTTCTGTGTTGGTACTTTCTCTCAGTGGGATATTTAGGCTCTACTTTCTGCTTGGCACTTTTGTTAATAATGACTTTAAAAATCCTCACTTCTCTTTTTAAATTGCTGCATGGAGTAATAGCCTCTCTCCTTGACAGTCAAAAGGCCAAGAAGTGCAACTATGTGAAATAAACTTTTAAAACAAGGCCCCAAGTGCACTGCAAGTTGACATGAAATAATTAGTCCCTGGAGTTTGGACACCCACAAAGTATATTTCGGAACACAGATTCAGAAATGTCTCCATGACAGCCTGTGGCGGGAAGCCATCACAGCAGCAGGGCCCGTTGCTCCTGGGACATCCCACACTGTAGAGTTACTGCGGCAGTGCCTGGAAGCAGCGGCCCCTGCCCGCATGGCTTTTCCACTTCCTCACAGCCCAGAACCATGACAGGCCCCTCAGAGCTTGGGCCCTCTCCAGTCCTTAAGCAAGTGTTCACCCTCGCAGGAAGAATGTTACCCTGTTTTATCAGCAAGTAACAGAAAACCCAGATGACTGGGGCTTACAAAGTAAAGACATTTCTCTCCCATTTCAAGAAGCGTGGAGATGAGTACTAGAAAGCATGAGGTAGAGGCTCAGCGTTGTCACAGAGGACCCAGGACCCTTCTGCCTTCCTACACTGCCATCTCAGTGTTGGGGAATGACTTCCCTCATGAATGCAAGAAGGTTACTGAAACCCCAAGCATAATGCCACTTCCTCACATGGCACCGCGCTTTACAGGAAGGGGGTGGGCATAAACAGAGGGGATTCCAAACGCCATTCTCTTTGAGCAGGGGACATTTTTCTCAGAAGCCCCCGGTGGTTTTCTTCTTGGGACCTGCTTGCTTGAACGGCATCACCTGCCTCTAGCATAGGGGAAAAGAGATTGCCGTCATTGGCTTAGACCAGTCATTACCTTCCCTGGTACTGGACACATGCCACATCAGGGTTCTATTGGAAGACAAGAGAAAGGGGTGGCTACAGGGTGAGCAGCCAACCCAGGTCTGCCACACCCAGCTGAACCCCCTAAACCGTGGTCAGAACACCTTTTGCTTTGACCCAGGAATCTAATCCTTGCCAAGATTCTATGGCCAGTCCTCTGGGGTTATTGCCAGCAGTTTGTTCTGATTGTGGATCATCTGCAGACACCTGATTCCCCATCAGTGCTTTTGCTACCTGGCAGGGCTTCTTGATGCCCACCAGGATCGAGCTTGCCGAGTCTTTTGGATGTCGTGTGTTGTCCCCCCAGCCAAGTCTTTTTGGGGAATATTTATGGAAATATTTATATATAAATAAATAATATTTATATTTCCAGAGGTGCTCTGCACCTCTGTCTGTCCCTTTTGGGGATATGTAAGCCACTTTGGGGCCCTTGGTCCCTTAAAATAATTTCATTTTCTTAGTAAAATCATATAATGTCTGCATTTTCCTTTGCAGCACAGAAATACATGACTGGTATTTTTTAATAGATGACTTTTCTGGAATAGATATTATTTTGAAAATTTAAAATAAATTCAAAGAGTTCTCTTCCACCAGTCTTAATTTCATGAAATAGTTTAAATATTATTTAATTCCATGGTCCAAACTATTGGCTCTTGTTGTGTTTTTTTTTAATATTATGTATATAAAATTAGGAAGTCATTTAAAAGCAGCAAGAATTGATGTAATCTGCGAGATGCCAAATGGAGCTAATCCTGAAATACTTTCTATCTGTAGAGATTGATAGTTTACAAAGCACTTTCATACATATTATTTCAGTACGTTCCATTACTATTATCTGCATTTGACAGATGAAGAAATAAGGGTGTAAGAGCTGAGGTGACCTAGACAGGATCCTACCAGCCTTCACAGAGTTGGCACTGGAGCCTGGGCCTTCACAGCCTGCCTGTGAGACACTTTCCTGTTTCTAGCACTCAAGTTCCAGTGTCTGTGGCAGCATACAATAAGATTACAGGAGGACATCATAGCCACAGATAACCCAGCCATGTTACCTGTTCATTGCAACCTCTGCGACTAGGCCCAGACTTTTTAGGACATTTCCTTCCCCATGCGTTGGATTTGAACATGCAGCTGTCACTCACATCCTATAAGCTAAGGTGTATAGGTTTGTGCTGGGGCTAGGTCATATCTGTATTTTAAAAATCCCAGGACAACCCCAGCAGCAGTTTTAGAGATGAGGAAGAGAGGAGACAGAACACCAAGTTCTGCTGGTTACTCTTGGACTTCTCAGGTGCTTCATTAATATCCTCTGTGATGGCATTTTGATGCCATTTTCCTGATGGCATTTTGCAGCTTGCCGCAAGTGTCCCTTCTGTTTTTCTAATGTAGGACAAAACCCAAGGATGAGTGGCTGCGGCTGCCAGTCAGCATTCTCTGCAGATGTTTTTGGTGTGTGTAGCTGGGGTTAACCCGCTGTCTTAATGTCTGCCTGCTTGGTTTTGCATGCAAGGATACATTATACAAGAAAATTCCATCGAGATCATGTACAAGTAAAATCAGCTTATTTTTTCCGAAGAGGCAGGGGAGCTACTTCTTAGCAGAGTGAGCTGTAGAGTCTCTCTGGAATGCAACACACAGACCTTTGTATTAGAAGTGAAATATTTAGATAGGGATCATTATGGAGCTCTTTTTACAACAAGGCAGGCCTGATAAACAGAGAGAGAGCTGGGAAACGAAGCACAAAGGAGGTAATAATATCTGATTAGCTAAGCAGCTGGATAACCGAAGGAGAATTTGTTAAAAACCTATCAAGACATCAAAGCTAGATGTGAGTTGCTCTGTTAGCCCAGGCCACTTGTGGAGCCATCTCTGGAATATTACTGAGCATCTAATTGGCTGCTATTTTTCCCCTAGCGTCACTTCTTCACTAAGGGATCTGAGCTGTAACCTGACCTGTAGCTGTCATCAGGGCTTTTTTCCATCCCTGTCATGGCATAGGATCCCAGTATGGAGAAGCTTAGTTGGTATTCTAGTCATCCGCATCGTACTTGACCACGTGTGAACAAGTAACCTCATGTTTCTGGGGACAGGCAGGGAGAAACTTGAGAACTTGATCCCCTTGGGGCCCTTGGAGGATCGCTTCCACCGAGCCCTGGATTTTGCAAGTGACTTGTTTCCCAATCTATGGCACATCCAAGCCTCTTTGGTTTTCTTTTTCCCCCTTCACATGGATATATTTGAGGCACCATACTCTATCTGTCCAAGAAAGGAAGAGGGGCAAGGGAAACCATGTAAGTCATGCTTCTTTAAATATTTTGGCTTCTGCCAAAGCAGATATGAGAACAATTGGACTGTAATGAGAGTTTTCCATTGGCCTCAACTATCCTGGACAGTTGAATGGTTGGCTAGGTACCTACTATGGACCTGGTAGAGCTCCCTCTGAAATTTAGACAGTGTGTACCGTCCAGAATGTCTCAGCTTGCATCCTGAGGATGATTATGCTGATCCTGGGGGCCCTGGGGAACTGTCTAGGGCACTAGGGGTGCCTGTGCTAACAGCAAAAGACCTCTCCCCCACAACACCACACTTGCACATGCCTCATGCACAGAGGAAGTAGGTGCCAGGTCTTTTCAGAGAAGAGCTTCAAAGCCCTGCTGCCACCTACAAGAGCCTTTGATCCATCTCTCGGCTGAATTCAGCCCCTCCCGGGGCTGATCCGCTTTGAAACCAGAGCCAGCAGCCCCTCTACAACTCCCTCTGAGTTACCTCACACAGACAAGAGCACGGGCTTCTGGGGGGCTTCTTTTTATCTTCCCTAAATAGCAAGAGGTGCTTATTTCAGCATTGTCCTATAGGATTCTTAAGAACTGCCTGGGAGATGTCTTAGGGCCAACACAAAGAATTGCAAACAAGAGCCCAGTGTCTTGGAAACTTTCTCTACAGTTTAGTATGGATAAATCACATGCAGATAGAAAATAGGAAGAAAAGGAAATTCATGGTAAGGCTGCGTATTTTCTTATTTGGGGTGCGAGGGGAGTGGAGAAATCCGTCATGGATAAAATCCAACTTTAATGACAGTCTGAAGCCCCGAAGCCCTGAAGCACAGACATATTGCAGAGCTAATGTATTATTTTGTTTTTGTTTATTCTGCAGAAATGGGGAAATTTCATTTTTTGGTAGAATTATAAGCTCCCCTTTTATTATTCACAAGCCCTAACATGCATGGCAGCCTGAGCCAGAGAGCCTTCCGTAATTTTAATACCAGCTTCTTTGCGAATCTAAACTGGTTTTCCAGTCCACTCCCTGGTGGGCCACGGGGGTTGTTGGAGTGGTGTTACACATACTTAAAGCTTCTTTTGGGCACTTGGCTGCCGCCTGTTCTCAGGGGGGACAAGGAGCCTTGCTGTGGGCATTACCAGTGGGAGGTAGGCATGGACAGTGAGGTTTGGCACCTGACCTCTGAATTCCCACGACCCTTGCAGGATATCACGCGCACGACTGGCAGTCCTCAGCCTGAACTGCACGTTGGAATCACCTGGGAAGCTTTAAACATACTAAACCTGGGCCCTGCTAAATCAGACCCATATTCTGATACAATGCGTCTGGGTATGGCCTGGATATTAAGGATTTCTGACTTTCCACTCCCACCTAGGTGATTCCACGTGCAGTCCAGGCTGAGAGCCACTGTCCTGCAGCCTCATACAGCTTGCCCAGGTTCCACAGCTTTGTCACTTCCTGGCCACGTGACTCCAAGCATGTTAACTGAGCTCAGCTTCCTTGTGTGTAACATAGGGGGATGACTGCAAGGTTCACTGCTCCTATCTCCTAGTGATTATTGCAAGGGTTCAAGTTATGGACATTACTGGGAGGATAACGTGGACCAGGCACTGTTGTGGGACCTGGAACTGTTATGGCTGGGAAAAGAGAGATCAGAGTCCCTGCCTTTGTAACTATTCTTTATTTTCTAGTCATGGAGACGGTGGATAAACAAACAAACTTACAAATACATACTGTAATGTCAAATCGTGGGCAGTACTGTGAAGAGAAAATAGGGCCAAGGGGAAGGGTGGCAAATGGCAGGAGAGAATACACATAAAGGGCACATGCAGTCCCAGGCTGTCAGAAATGCAGGCAACTGGCTGGGCGCGATGGCTCGTGCCTGGAATACCAGCACTTTGGGAGGCCAAGGCAGGCGAATCATTTGAGGTCAGGAATTCAAGACCAACGTGACCAACATGGTGAAACCCCATCTCTACTAAAAATACAAAAATTAGCCAGTCATGGTGATACATGCCTATAGTTCCAGCTACACTGGAGGCTGAGGCAGGAGAATCCCTTGAACCCAGGAGGCAGAGGTTGCAGTGAGCTGAGACTGTGCCACTGCACTCCAGCCTGAGCAACAGTGAGACTCTGTCTCAAAAAAAAAAAAAAAAAAGAAAGAAAGAAATGCGGGCAACTGCACGTGGCATCCTTGGCGGGGTCTACAGTGTTGCAGTTCCTACCACTTCACCCTGGGTCAATGAGATCTCAGTGTGATGTCTGTCTCTAAACAGGTTAGACACTCCCTCAAGACAGACCTCAGACTCTGTGCAAGTCCAGGGCCCGATCGCCATCTGCGTGATGAATCCAGGCACCTAGCTCTGTGCACAGCTTCTCAAAGTGAGCATAGGTTTAGAGAGAGGAAGGATAATCAGATATTTCATTTGCCCAGGTACAACAGATATGTATTGAATACCTGCAGATGGCAAGACCTGGTTCAAGCACAATGGGGCAGAATATGAGGAAGCCCCACCCCTTCCTTTGTCTCTTCCCCCACAGCCACTGCAGTTCCTTCCACCAGTGTCAGCCACCACCATGGCAGAGCATTTCCCGTGAGACAGGCCGCAGGCTACATACATTATGTGCATCCTGTCAGCATGTCCTCACCAGGGGAAGTAGGTGTTGGTTTGTTCAACCCCATTTTACATGGAAGGGCTCTGGGGCTTTGTCATGCTATCGTTTGTTCATGTGACCCCAGGCCACACAGCAGCTAAGTTGGAAAGTGTTTGCTGTTAGCCTGCATGATTGTCCCTCCATGAGGGACCTAATGTGCGTACTAAAGGCCTACTGTGTGCCAGAGCCTGGCATTTCACCATTAAGTCACTGAATCCCCATAACACTGTGCAGCTAGAACCTTCTCAGCTTTCCTGACCATCCCTTATCTTGGGCTAGCCCTCATGACACATGTCACACCCTGCAGTTACCTTCTGTATTCATTTGTTGACTTTTACTTGTCCTTCTCCCCTGCTAGAACATCAGCACAGACAGTGGACTCTGATCTTGTTCACTCCAGAGCCAACATTTGAATGGAGATTAGCTGGCATTCTAGATGCCACCTAATTACCTGACAGGAGAAAGAAGACCAGGACAGAAGCCGCTGAAATTCCAGGCGGAACGTAGGTTTTATCAGAAGAGACACAAACTCTGCCTGGCGGTGTCTGAGGCCATCTTCTTCAGGAAGGTGTTTCTTGGATGCACTTCGAAGTGGAGGGGGCCCCACAGGTGGAATTAGGTTGCAGGAATGAGGGGAAGGTAGTCCCCTGGAAAATGTGAAAATGAGAGTTGAGATGCAGGCAAGAAAATTCAGGAGGACAGTTGAGTGAATAGTCGCTCCCTCTGGCAGGTGCCCAGGGTGGGAGGAGGGTGGTAGTGTGAGGACATCCTAGAACACACACTCTTTGGACTCAGATCTTGCCGTGAGCTGTAGCTCCACTACCTGATCAGTCTGTGACCTTGGGCAACTTCCTTAGCTTCATCTGTGAAGTGGGAATAATAGTATCTTCCCTTCGGTGAGAACCAAATGAGACAGTACTTTCTGTACATCGAATAATAGATCGATGCTGGCGTAGAGCAGTTCAAACAAATGAGTCTGGGGAGGTGGACCCAGGCTGTGCTGCATGAGCAGGGCCTCTGCACAGACCCAGCGCTGACCTCAGGTTTAACCTTTTACTTGAGGTATGGGAATGGCTTTTTGGATACTGTTGTTTGAAAAAAAAAACAAACAAAAGGTCATAAATAAAACTTAGAATGCTAACAACTACCCAGAAAGCTAGTCTCATCTCTGCCCAGTAACACCTTTCTTTCCTGGAGAAAGGTTGGAACCTTCTGCAGTTCCACCAGTGGATGAGATTGAAAGAGTGAGCAGACAATGGGGAGGCAGACACCTGAAGCCAGAGATGTGGGCCAGGTGGGGGCGGTTGGCCCTTCCCACAGGCCCAGGCAGCTGCGCTGACACAGCTGTCCCTTTGAAAGTTGGCCCTGAGTGGGAAGCACTGCATTATTCTCCCAGCCCACTGCAGAATGCCTTCTGCCCATTGCACAGTGGCAGCGTGCTTTGGGCAGCTTGATGCTGGGGCTGCATGTAGGGCCTCAGAAAAGTAGGTAGACTCGTAAGACGGGCTTTATCCTAGAACAGACAGCACCACCCTGCCCTTTCCAGAGCCAAGTTATGGACATGGGTCCTAGAGAGGCAGAAATGTCTTAAGGGAAGGAAAGGGAAATGCTAATTACTACCTGGGAAACAGTCCTCATTTCCAAACCCAGCAGGTGACCTGCAGGATAATGTGTGGGCAGTGATTCATTAGAAGCTGTAATCCCCAGTGTTCAAGCGAGAGTTGTAACTGTATTTAGGGCCTGAGAGAGAGAAATGGGGCTTCATAAATCACTCCTCTGGCACCGTTGCCTACATACCTAGGCCTGTAGCAATTTATCCCAAATGAGGAAATAATAATGTCATTTTCCTCCAGTCTTTCCCTGGGAGGAAGTTCTCTAATAGAGGGTAGGCAGGTGTTAAGAAATCTTTCTGGGCTACACCTCATTACAAGATTGGGATAAGTAAGCTCTTTTTCACCTTCTGCCTCTCCTCTCCTTGCCTTGTCAGCAGCAGGGTTGGGAGTTAGGCACAGGGCATGATGGGAAAGAAGTCTTGCTGGTTCTCAGTTGTTGCAGTTGGTTGTTTTGTGTAAAGTAAATTGATGTGTTTCTTTTCTCTAAATACTGACTGTTGAACCTAGTTGTGGAAGAAAGGATAACTGTTTTTTGCTCTTATTACTTGCTATTCACTGCTGCTCTTCATCTGGAGGTCACTAGCAATTTTTAAACAATTATCCCCATTTTACAGATGGAAGATAGTAAGTTCTATTGAGGAATGAAAGGCCTTTTTTTTTTTTTTGAGATGGAGTCTCGCTCTGTCGCCCGGGCTGGAGTGCAGTGGCCGGATCTCAGCTCACTGCAAGCTCCGCCTCCTGGATTTACGCCTTTCTCCTGCCTCAGCCTCCCGAGTAGCTGGGACTACAGGCGCCCCCCACCTCGCCCAGCTAGTTTTTTGTATTTTTTAGTAGAGACGGGGTTTCGCCGTGTTAGCCAGGATGGTCTCGATTTCCTGACCTCGTGATCCGCCCGTCTCGGCCTCCCAAAGTGCTGGGATTACAGGCTTGAGCCACCGCCCCGGCCGAAAGGCCTTTTTATAGAGTAACTGAGGTTCCATGTGTTGATTAGAATAAAGTAAGCTCCTGACTGGGCGCAGTGGCTCACGCCTGTAATCCCAGCACTTTGGGAGGCCGAGGCGGGCGGATCACTTGAGGCCAGGAGTTTGAGACCAGCCTGGCCAACGTGGTGAAACCCCGTCTCTACTAAAAATACAAAAATTAGCCAGGCGTGGTGGTGCACACCTGTAATCCCAGCTACTTGGAAGGCTGAGGCAGGAGAATTGCTTGAACCCAGGAGGCAGAGGTTGCAGCAAGCAGAGATCATGCCACTGCACTCCAGCCTGGGCAACAGCAGGACTCTGTCTCTTAAAAAAGAAAAGAAAAGAATAAAATGAGCTCCTGTAACAAGTGGAGCCTCACGTGAAGAAAGGCTTCAGTGCAATGGATGTTGACTTGTCGTCCATCTGACAGTCTTATCATGGATCTTGCTGGTTGGCCTTGACTCCCCTTGCAGTGTCTTAGGGACCCCGTTCTTTTCATCTTGTGGCTTTGCCATCTCGGAAGCCTTTTGCTTTCTTTATCCACCCAACCATGGGGAGGAGGACTCAGAATTGACACTTAGCACCTCTGCCATTGCCAAGAACTAGTCCATGTGACCTTAACTAGTCGTGAAAGGCAGAGGTGGCCCAGAACTGGAGTCCTTCACCGGACAGTTGCTTACCTGAGACAACACGCATGTACCTGTGAAATGTATGTACCGTAGAAGGATCATGAGTTTGGCACATAATTAGTGGATAATAATCACTACCACATCTCAGAATGAGTGTCAGATACTTAGCAGACAATAATCACTGCCACATCTCAGAATGAGTGTGTTTACTAATAGAAATGTGGTTTTGGCTTAAGACACATTGTCAGTGGTGGGCCGTAGTTGTTTTCTGACTCCACCAAGGCAGAAAGGAAATTGTTGAATTTGAGAGTAAGTAGATGGGGCCAGCCAAAGCAAGATGGACAGAATGACGTTCCTTTACTGTCCTTATTGACAATATTTGGTTCATGCAATAGAAAAGAATCTTAAAAGTCTCTCTTTAATATACAACAGGAGAAAGACCCTGGAAACTTGTCTTTTACTCATTCCAAACCTGCCTTATCCCCTCAGTCAGTTGCACTTGTACCTGTAAAGTTCACACACAGTTTTGCATCAAATGTTTATGTGGCCAGCCATGTAGTAAGTGGATTCAAAGAAACGTGTATTTAAGGTGGCCACTTGCCCCTTGAGTAAATGGCAGCCATTGGACTCTGTGTGGGATTTTGTGTTGTTGTTCGACTTGAAAAATGATGAAACCTCATAATTTCTCTCCCCTTTTAGTTTCCTCTCTGTCTGAGCAGCTGTACTGAAGTTTGTCAAACATGCCCGTTAGCTTTCACATGTAAAGATGGCCTTTTTATATTCAAATTTGAGTAATATATTATTTAATCATTAGGCAGTTTACTAAGGGTATATTTGTGGCCATTGTTCTTTCTGAATGCCTAATCACTAAAGGAAAACATTTTGAAAACGAGCACTTTCTTCCAGAAAGTCTGGTTTCCAGGAGAGAGTGTCACTGGGAAGACTGGGAAGCCATCAGTGGCGTGGCACAGGGACACCATGGATGCTGCTGCTAGACCTGCCCTGACCCTGTAGTAAGGCCTAGCCAAGGACGCATTGAACTCCTTAAAATTGCTGATATTTGGTCGAGCACAGTGCCCCACGCCTGTAATCCCAACACTTTGGGAGGCCAAGGTGGGAGGGTCGCTTGAGAACAGGAGGTCAAGGCCAGCGTGGGTAACACAGCAAGACCCCCGTCTCTACCAAAAATACAAAAAAATTGGTCAGGTGTGGTGATGCATACCTGTACTCCTAGTTACTCAGGAGGCTGAGGCAGAAGGATCGCTTGAGCCCAAGAATTTAAGGTTGCCGTGAGCTCTGATTGCACCTCTGCACTCCAGCCTGAGCGACAGAGAGAGACCGTGTCTCAAAAGAAAAAGAGAAAAACATTGCTTATATTCAACGATGTTTGTCCTTCCAAACAGCAGTTTCATCAGATTCAAACTAATACAAAAGTGGCCTCCCAAGGAGGTGTTTGTTTATAAGGCTACAGGGCACCATTTTCCCACTGCTTCTAACACAGACTTATAGGAGGTTCTCTGAAATCAGAAATACAGATCTTTTTTTTTCTTCTTCTTCTGAGACAGGGTCTCATTCTGTTGCCCAGGTTGGAGTGCAGTGGCATGATCACAGCTCACTGTAGCCTCAACCTCCTGGGCTTAAGTGATCCTCCCGCCTCAGTCTCCTGAGTAGCTGAGACTACAGACACACATCACCATGACCAGCTTTTTTTTTTTTTTTTTGTAGAGGTAGAATCTCACTGTGTTGCCCAGCCTGGTCTAAACTCCTCGCCTCAAGTGATCTCTCCGCCTCCGCCTCCCAAAGGCATAAGCCACCACACCCAGGCAGAAACACAAATCTTTAGTGAGGTAGCATTCCATTTAGCTACAGAAGCACTCGGCATACAGTTGACCTTTAAACAACTCGGGTTTGAAATGCATGGATTTTACATGTGGGGTTTTCTAAACCAAACTTGGATCAAAAACGCAGTATTCACACGATACAAAAGCAACATATACAGAGGACTGAATTTTCGTTTACATGTTTTCTGCCGGGCCAGCTGTGGGACTTGAGTATGCACAGATTTTACTGTACTCAGGTGTCCTGGAACCAATTCCTCACATATACCAAGGGACAACTGTAATGTGAACACAAACCCATAAACAGTGCGGTGTTACCAGCCTTCCCAGGATGCATGTGGCGGACAGAGGAGTCAGTGTCAAGAAGTGCTCCACTGAGAGCTGGGGGCCTCTGAGCTGGAGCTTACTGACAAGTGGGAGATGCCCAGATAATAGGGTGCCATGACAGATTGTGGTGGTAGCATTGTGAGCTGGTTGACAGCACAGAACTCTGGAATCAGATGGCCTGGATTCAAATCCTGAACTCACCCCTTATTGGCTGTGTGAGCTTAGGCAAGTTACTCACCCTCTCTGTGCCCCAATTTCTTCATCTGCAAAATGGGAATAACAATAATGGCATTATGATTTACTGAAAGGATTAAATGAGTTAATATGTCTAAGTACTTAGAACAGCATCCAGCACCATACTAAGGAATACGGAAGTATTTGCTGTTTTTATACAGAGCTTAGCGGCATGAAGAAGTTAGACAAGCAATGAGGAATTCAAGATGGTGTCCTGGAGTAGAAGAGAAATCCGTTCTGGAAGGGAGACTTAGATTACAGGACACACAGAGATTTGGGTCTGGTTTCCACGGCTGGAGGAAGGCGACAGTTGGCGAATCCCCGCCTATGTAGTGATGTCCAGCAGAAACTGTCCTGAGACCCATCTTTGTCATTTCACTATCACTCTGTCTCCATACTTTCTCCTGCCCTTCTTCCTGTCTCAAAACCTCTAGTCCTTTTAATCATAGGAAATGTTCACGTTTTCCCATCACATCTTTTTATATATATATGTCTGGGTGTAGGAAATTTCTGTGCACCCCCAAGGACACCTGCAGCTCCTTTCTCTTTGAGTTTGGTGTATGCCAGGAAGGTGGTCAGAAAACAGCCATAGCCCCTCCTTTGCAACTGTTTCTGCTATAGTCTTTTTGATGGTGCAAGATGTACCCTAGGGCTGATTGTGTTCCTGGGAGCCGGAAGCTGTTACTGCAGGGTTAAATCAGCAACAGGAGAGCAACACTCCCAGCAACCTCAGAAAGAATAGAGAATGATGTTCTTGAAGGGAGCTAGGAACTGTGTTCCTAGTGCCGTCTTCTTAGAAAAAAAAGTTTCCTTCCCCGCTTCTCTCTGCCGTTCCACAACACACCTTGTACTAAATACATTTTTCAGACCTGACTTTGTGCAAACACAATGTTGTTCGGCAAGCATTAAAAGGCAATTTAGTACTCAAAGGATTAAAAGCTCATGTTAAATTGAAGACTACACTTGGCATAAACATTAAAAATTGACAGAACACCCTGCACATTAACTGCACCAGGGCTTCGTAATTAGCATTTAAAAGTAAAACATCATTTCCTTACTGTTTCCTACTTACTCATTTATAATGCATTTATTATAATACAGATGTGAGCAAGAGGCTTTCTCCCATCATCAGCAGATGAAAAATATACCTGTACTGAGAAAGAAACTGGGATTTATTAATCCCGCCTAAAAAGCAAAACCAATAAAGAAATCTCTCACTGGGCTGATTTGAGAGCTTCAGACTGCCCTTTGGAAGATTGGCACAAGGCCCCCAAAGAAATCACCTTCACACTTCTCTTCCTTTTCTTAGCCTTTCACTAACAAATACTGGGAAGAAAATCCAAGTAAGCTTCGGCCAGGCACACACTTGCGTTTAAAATTGATCAACTGGCAGGTTACCAAAGGAATGTGAAAAAGAGCTTGTTGGCCCATTGCTGATGCTTCTTCTTCAAAACTTTGGTAAGACTGGGATCCAATTTTCCAACTCAAAGGGAAATTCTGCTGACTTAACACAGATGGCTGAATCTGTAAATGAGGACACCTGTTCATGACACCTTTGGGCTCCTGCTTAAATTCAGGGTTTTGTTTTTAGCATTACCAAATTTGTAAAATCTGAATGCAGTCCAAATCTGATCTTATGTTCTTCCTCCAGAGTTAGTCCCAAATGTGCCGCCATTGCAGTTTTTGGACCTAACTCTCGGCCCCTCCTTAGTATGGTAGGTAGTAATTCCCAAACTTTAGCATGCATCACAGTCAGTGAGGGTCTCCCTAAAATGCAGATTCTGCCTGAGCAGGTCTAGGATGGAGCATGAGATTCTGCATCTTTTTTTTCCACCCAGGCTGGATGGAGTACAGTGGCACAATCTCAGCTCACTGCAGCCTCCACCTCCTGGGTCCTCCCTGGGTTCTCCTGCCTCAGCCTCTCACGTAGGTGGGACTACAGGTGTGTGCCACCATGCCCAACTAATTTTTGTATTTTTAGTAGAGACAGGTTTTGCCATGTTGGCCAGGCTGGTCTTGAACACCTGACCTCAGGTGATCTGCCTGCCTCAGCCTCCCAAAGTGCTGGGATTACAAGCGTGAGCCACCGCGCCCAGCCAGATTCTGCATTTCTAAAAGGCTCCCAGGCAGTGTCAGTGCTCCTGGCCCCAGGACCACATCTTTGAGTGGCAAGGTTGCACGGAAAACTCTCATCGGTTATCAGACAGTGGATTCAGCTCATCACATGTGAAAGACCCCCAAATTGCCAGCTCCCTGTGGTAAACCCATGGCGATGACTAAGACAGCCAAACACAGTGCTTGCCCTGAGTGAACTTATTCTAGAAGTATCTGAGACCTCGTTATCTTTCTCAGGCCTCTCCTACTGGATCTCATTTGTCATGTGTGATTGAGAACACCTTTCCCTGGTGTTATCTAGAGATCCTGACAGGCATGTTCTGCTAAAACAGACCTCCTGGGCTGTCCCCAAGTGGCCTCACATTCCCCAGCTGGGGCACCGTTAAGTTTATCACATTAGGCAGTTAACAGGACAAACATAATTTCTGGGCCACAAGGCCAGTCTGGGTGAACGCATGACATAAGGGTGTTAAAAGTGGAGGAGAATTCCAAAAATAGACTTTACTCTTGTCAGAATGGTGCCAGGGGTTGGCCCAGCCTGTGGAATGCCTCAGCCCTAGAGGGTTTAGGCAGTAAGGCACGCTTCCCTGGGGAGGGTGGTGGTGGCTGGGGAGAGGAGAGCCAGGTACCCAAGAAACTAATTTGGCACCTGCTCTATGGCAATCCCTTACAGGCAAAGAGAGAAAAAGGAGGCTTTGGGACGGATAGGGGAATTTTCTGATACAAGCAGTCCCCTTGTATTTTCTTTTCATTGTCATAATGGTTTGTAAAATTCCAGAAATGTATTCGTGCCCCTACTTGACTTGAAAATGCCGCTTTCTCACTGAGAGCCATGGGCTAAAACCCACCCGAACAGCGGTCAGAAGTGAGGCTTGCTGTCTGTGAGATGAGGACAACAGCCTGGATTCCTGAGTCAGGCTCACATCTAAGCCTGGCAGGGCCTGGAGGGCGGCAACGTGTGGTTTGCAGGTTCGTTAATTACCCCAGTGTTTTTTATGGGAAGATCCTTGGGTGTGTTTGTGGGAACAGAACCCTGATTTTAATTACATCCCTTCTGGTTATTCAGATTATAGACTTTTAAGGATCTTGTTTCTCTGGCTTTCTTCTGCCCTACAGAGGGACAGAAGGGTTCAACAGAGAAAGTGCCTGTGCTCTGTATTAACACATAGAAGCAGAGAATTTTAGAGCAGAAAGGGACTTCAGTGCATTTAGTTCAGAGCCCTCGAATTACAGATGAGGGAACTGAGGCTCAGAGAGATTTAAGTGACCTGCCCAAGGTCACACAAGTAGGATTAAAACCTAGGTCTCCTAAACCTCTCTATTTTGTACATCATACTGTCTGCACATAATTATTTCTTTTCAGATATTTAATAAAAGTCACAATCAGAGTTAGTCAATTTTTTGTCTCTCTTTTGAGAGTTGAAGTCTTCATGTGAATAGCCATAATTACTGCATTTTCTGTGCATTTCTTCTTTGATTCTTCTTTGGCACAAGAGCTCTGAGGATGCTTCAGCATTGTACTAGGCAGAAAAACGAACACAATTAGCAGATTCAAACAGATGCACATCGCATCTCACACAGGTTAATAGGGAATGTGCCTTTCTACAGCGAAGGATCCAGGGTTACAGGGCACGGAAGAATTCAAAAGGTAAAAGGAACATGACTCGCATACTTGTAGAGTGGCCAAAGAGGGCCTTGTTTTTTACTCTTCACCAAAACAAAGGTTTGGTGCTAAAATAATCAAGTAACATTCACTGAAGATGCACCCCAGGCGCACCCCCTCCCTGCTACGCTAAACACTGCCTGGTCTCTCCAGACTCGGTTATTGTCTGAGGACCTCCTCTCACAAACATTTAATAATGGCACTTTGGCTTTTTAATATTTTATTTGATTTCTGTTTTATGGTGTTTTTAATTGAACCCCGTTTTAATTGCCTTTTCTGCATACCAAGAGCCTAGGTGGGGAAGGAAGGCTTATAAATGAAATGATTATTGTTATTACTTCCTTTATTTCTGCAGTGTCTTAATCAAATTATAATTGATTCCATCCACATATTAGCCCTGATCCTCATATGCATGTGTCAGAAAACAGCAAGCATTGAGTACGGAGGCTGAAAATTTTAATCTAGCCGAGAATAAGATTTGTCAGCATTATTACAGAGTGAGGAAAGGAAATTGGGGCTAAGTTGTTGCCGTCAAGTTGAGCCACCAAAGCAGAGTGCTTGATTCCGGGTGACACAGCCCACAGGTGGGCAAGGTTTCATAAACTGAGAGCTAGTAGTGACCTAGAAGTGACCTAGAAAAGACATTTAGTCGCTCCCTTGTGTCCAGTCATAGCCCAGGGCAGACACAGTTTATCCTGCACAGGCTTGGCTGACACCTCCATAAATAAGGGACCTTCCTTTACAGCTTTTCAGAGTCTCAAGGGCAGCTACAGAGTTGCCCTTAGGATAAAAGAATAAACAACCCTTATCCCCTTAAACTTCTGCCCCTCTTTACCCTGTGCCCCCGCATCCTGTTTTTTGGAATTTGACCTATTCGTTTTGTGCCCAGGCACTGACTGCAGGGTTGACAGTAGCCACTCTGAAGGGGACGTGGTAGGGAGTAACAAAACAGGCAGGGTGCAGTGGCTCACGCCTGTAATCCCAGCACTTGGGGAGGCCGAAGTGGGTGGATCACTTGAGGTCAGGAGTTCAAGACCAGCCTGGCCAACATGGTGAAATCCCGTCTCTACTACAAATACAAAAATTAGCCAGGTGTGGTGGCACATGCCTGTGATCCCAGCTACTTGGGAGGCTGAGGCGGGAGAATCGCTTGAACCTGTTGGACGGAGGTTGCAGTGAGCCAAGATCGCGCCACTGCACTCCAGCCTGGGTGACAGAGTGAGACTCTGTCTCAAAAAAAAAAAAACAAAAACAAAAAGCAAGAAACCCAGATCTGGCACACACAGAGATGGCTTATGGCCTTATTAGGTCTGCTGCCTCCCCAGCTAGGTATTCAGTGGGCAGCCACTCATAGGCTTCATAAAATGACTTAGATTTGATGCTTGAAGAGAAACTCCTGGGTAACTGCTTGAAGAAAGCAACATTATCCCTTAAAGTGGTAGCCCTAGCCCCTAGAATATCTTTCTCACCTTGGGACTTGCTAAAATGGAATTCCTTATTTCAAAGGCAGCACAGTGTTTGAGTTCCTGCCATGTGTAGTATGCTAGGCTGGTCACTACAGGCCAAGCAAGGCAACTAAAACTAGCCTCTTTCCCTATTCCCCTGCATTGAAAAAAAGACAACACATTTCAAGGGTCTGCTTTGCAAGAGACCACGTACCACAGTTTCCTCCTTATCAGCATGGGCATAGCAAGTAATAACCCCTCTATGAATGAAGAGGGAGCTGTGTTCAAAGAGGTTAAATAAAGTGTCCAAGACCATACAGTGTTAGTGACATAGGGAAGAAATCTGAAAGCCGGTCCCTAGCTAACCTGTCTCTTTGCATTGTCAACCTGGAAGGAAGTGTCAAATGGTTTGGCGCAGAGCTCTGTCCTTGGGCCTGGCCTGTTTGCAACTTTCACTTACGTGAAAAGAGAGAGTGGAAGACACTAGATTGGAAGAAGACAATCAGGATACCAAAAAATATTCCAGCAGACTGAGGACCAGAACGAAAGCCATGGCAGAGTGGAAGGGAGGAAATGAGCGAGAGGCACAGGGAAGAGAGAGAGCAGCCTGAGGATTCAGTGAACTGGGTTTGGAGTTAGGGAGGGCGATGGCCTAGGTCAGACCATTGACAATCAGGAAGAAATCCCAATGAGTTCATCTGTAGAATGGTTGATTTTTAAAGCACCGATGGACAATTAGTGTCACACTCCACCAAATGAGTTGGAGATACAGGAGTGTAAGGCAGGAGGAGCTGGAGTCTCGGGAATCCCCTACTTGGAAACTATAGGAGAAGCTGGGAAACTGGTGAGAGTCCCCCACTTCCTCCTTTCTAGATACTGAAGAGATACCTGAAGAATCTCAATATTAAAGGATAAGAGGGTCCAAATAAGGCAATATTACTTGAGAAATAAGAGAATAATAATATTTTTGTCATGGAAGCCCAGTAATAAAGGGAGAGACAGTCTACCCTTCTGCAGAGAGAGACAGAAAGGGCCACTGTGTTTGTTAATTAGGAGGCCCTTGGCCAGAGACCTGCTAAGCTCATAAAGGCCAGTGTTACTCTCTTTGGGTGGAACAACTCTAGGGAAGCTGAATAGATAATAGTCACTGCTTCCTTGAAAGGGTAGGACACATGATTTTTTTTTTTTTTTTTTTTTTTTGAGATGGAGTCTCGCTCTGTCACCAGGCTGGAGTGCAATGGCACGATCTCAGCTCGCTGCAACCTCTGCCTCCCAGGTTCAAGCAATTCTCCTGCCTCAGCCTCCCAAGTAGCTGGGACTACAAGTGCACACCACCACACCCAGCTCATTTTTATATTTTTAGTAGAGACAGGGTTTCACCATGTTGGCCAGGATGGTTTCAATCTCCTGACCTCGTGATCCGCCTGCCTCGGCCTCCCAAAGTGCTGGGATTACAGGCGTGAGCCACTGCGCCCGGCCAGGACACATGATTTTAAAAGCAGGCGAAGCTCCCAGGCTGGTCAAAACGACTCTACTACAGCATTCATAGAAGAGTAAGATAGAAAATGAGATGGGAGCTCAGCTGGTGACACAGCAGGGCACTTGCTTACCTGGATCAGCCCAGCCTAGAAAGTCAGAGGTGACGGCACTAATCAGACTCCAGGGAAACTGACTGGCTGGTAACACAAATCTTCTGTTTACAGTGAGGAGTATAACCAGCAACCCAACGCGAGTGACCTACATGCACTAGTTGACACGTATGTCCCTCAGGGACAATCCCTGAGGAATCCAAATTATAATCACAAAGTCACTTGGTGACCAGGGACTATAGGAATAAGGGACCTGGGCAGAACTGCCCACTCTGTCCTGTTTTAGCATTGGTGAAACTCTGATACTGTGCAGGAACTTTTGGTACTCGCAAGACTTGATTGTCTTTTTTTTTTTTTTTAAGGCAGGGTCTGTCTCTGTCTCCCAGGCTGGAGTGCAGTGGCACAATCTCAGCTCACTGCAACTTTTGCCTCCAGGGTTCAAGCAATTCTCATGCCTCCGACTCCCAAGTAGCTGGGACTACAGGTGTGCACCACCATGCCCAGCTAATTTTTATTTTATTTTATTTTATTTTATTTTATTTTAGTAGAGACAGGGTTTCACCATGATGTCCAGGCTGGTCTTGAACTCCAGGCCTCAGGCAATCCACCCGTCTTGGCCTCCCAAAGTGCTGGGATTACAGGCGAGAGCCACCGAGCCTGGCCGGATTGTACTCTTTTGATCCTACCTGTTTCCCAGTGCTGGATTGTGAGCTCTCTGAGAGCAAAGCCTGGGTCTTACTCATCTTTATGTTCTGGTGCCAGGCGTTCTGTGTTGGTCACAGAACCATCTACTTCTATTTGGAATCATCTACTATTTCTAGAAGACCTTAGCAGAGATAATGGTATTAGCAAGTGCTTCTGTGTTTGGGGTGCCTACTGTATGCCTGCACATGCATTAGATAAAGATACCTTTAGAGCTAATAGATGCCATGAGGCGTATCCTCTACAAAGAGGATCCTGAGCTTCAGAGATGACAGATCTCATGTAATCAAGCCGGCTTTATGAGGTAGGAGGGGATTTGAACCTGGTCTGCCTCACTCCAGAGCACATGCTCTTCCCACTGGGCCACATTACCTGGAGTCGCTGAGGCCTGTTTCACAGGCCTCTTGACTGGGCAGCTCCCAGCTCTGCTCTGTGGATGTGCTGTGTGCTAAAGGGGCGGTGGGGGAGGGGGACCCTGAGGAAGGAATGTTCAGGCATTGGTTAAAATAGGTGTCCTAGCCTCTTGTCGTGCCTTCATATTCACAAATGTTCATTTCTTTCTCTTTTTTAAAAACATTCTTCCTAGGGATGATGACTGACAGATTAATATATGTCTAACTACATGTCTCAGAAATCAAAAGGAAGGTGCTGTCAGAATCACTTGTCAGAAAATGAGATTAGGCGCATTTGTCATTTGCTGAGGATTGCAGTCTTTCAAAGATAAGGTTTCATTTAATGAGGGTAAAAAGCCTCCTTTTAAAAAAAGAAGAGGGAGCGAGGGAGTGAGGGTGGGGTAGGCGAGGAGTGATGATTCTTTTCTCTGGTGTCAGCCAAGTGTTTTATCACCTAACGCGATCCCACGGCACCTGGTAGCCACTGATAATGGCAACCTGGCCTTCTCCACCTCCTCTGCTGCTGCACCACTTCAAAAGCAGCTACTTGTTACCTGCTTTTACCTCTCCTTGAAGCCGAAGCTCCTTCTCCTATGGGAAGAGGGAGCTAAGCATGTACTCTAGATTTAAAAGCAGGCTCAAGAAAGCATGAGTAGAAAGGAAACGTACAGTCACATTTCCCAACAAACTGGAAAGAATCCACAATGGATTTCAGTGAGAGATGGAGCCTGTCTGAGTAGTGAAGGGTAACTAATGAGGAACAGAGCTAGATCCCATTGCAACCAATTGTGTTTTGTTATGGAAAATATTTATCAAGTTCTTTTGCATTTGTTGATTCTCTTACAAGTGACATAGTAAGAGCTCCTGGCATGTGACTTGATGCGCCTCCTGCACCCTGCGATTCAGGCTGGCAATTTCTATCCCTTTATGAAGCTTCTCTCTGTACCTCAGGTGTGGCCTGTACTCCAGCAGTATTTCAAATTAATCTCCCCCACCAACCCCCGGCCTCCAATCGTAGAAAACTGCCTCTGAAATGAACAACTGTATTATGGAGAATGCCAGTGATAAGGCAGAAAATCCTTATTTCAGAAATGTTTGGTGGCCAGGCGCAGTGGCTCATGCCTGTAATTCCAGCACTTTGGGAGGCTAAGGTGGGTGGATCACTTGAGATCAGGAGTTCGAGACCAGCCTGACCAACATGGTGAAACCCCGTTTCTACTAAAATTACAAAAATTAGCCAGGTGTGATGGTGCATGCCTGTAATCCCAGCTACTCAGGAGGCTGAGGCAGGAGAATCACTTGATGAGCCCGGGAGGTGGAGGTTGCGGTGAGCCAAGATCGTGCCACTGCACTCCAGCCTGGGCAGCAGAGCAAGAATCTGTCTAAGAAAAGAAAAAGAAAAAGAAATGTTTGTTCCAGTTCTCTACTCCAAAACTTACTGGTGTAAAGCAGTACCCTTTTCTTCTGTTCCTGGATTTGGTGGGTCAGAAATTCAGACAGGGCCCAGCAGAGAAGCAGTTTGTCTCTGTTCCACCACAACTGGTGACATGAATGACTGGGGACCAGAATCCCCTGGAGAAGTCTTCACTCATGCATGGGGCACTTGGCAGGGACAAAAGCACCTCTGCAAGCCTTGTCCACGTAGCATGGGCTTCTCACAGAATGGCATCTGGGTTGTGAGAGGAGTTGCCTGAGGGGCGCTATACCAGAAAGCCAGTATCCCAAGAGCTCGAGGCAGAAGCAGCTAGGCTTCGGACCTGGCCTTGGAAAGTCACATGGAGCCACTTCTGCCATTGAGTTGAAGCACTGATAAGCCCACCAGATTCAAGGAAAGAAGATGGGGACCTCTCCGTGGGGCAGTGTCAAAAGATGTGCAGATGTGCTTTAAAATGATCATAATGCTGTGAAGATTTCTTTCTACTTGTGTGTTTCTTCACGTCTCATGAACGAAATGGCCTAGGAATGTAAAGTAAACGACATTTGGATGGTTACTGACTTGGCATAAAAGGTTATTCCTCTTCATTAAAAATAAGAAGAAGAAGAAGAAGATGTAGGCCAGATGCAGTGGCTCATGCCTGTGATCCTAGCACTTTGGGAGGCCAAGATGGGAGGATCACTTGAGGCCAGGAGTTCAAGACCAGCCTGGGCAACATGGAAAATCCCATATCTACCAAAAATTATCCTGGTGGGGTGGTGCATACCTGTAGCCCCAACTACTGAGGAGGCTGAGGTGGGAAGATAGCTTGAGCCCTTGAGGTCAAGGCTACAGTGAGTCATGATGGCATCACTGCACTCCAGCCTGGATGGCAGAGCCAGACCCTATCTCAAAAAATAAATAAATAAAAGCGAGAGAGAGAAAAGATGTGGACAGAGAGAGTGAGCCCAAGCACATTAATGGCCCGGGGTAGTCTGAGGGGTGGGGTGTCCTGTTACTGCTCTCTGTTACTAACAGTTTAAAACAGACTCAGACTTCACTTAAATGTGCACCTTTCTGGCCAGCTGTGGTGGCTTATGCCTGTAATCCCAGTACTTTGGGAGGCCAAGGCAGGTGGACCACTTGAGGTCAGGAGTTCAAGACCAGCCTGGGCAACACAGTGAAACCCTGTCTCTACTAAAAATACAAAAATTAGCTGGGCGTGGTGGTGGGCACCTGTAATCCTAGCTACTTGGGAGGCTGAGGCAGAAGAATCACTTGAACCCAGGAGGTGGAGGTTGCAGTGAGCCGAGATCACGCCACTGCACTTCAGCCTGGGTGACAAGAGTGAGATTCCATCTCCAAAAAAAAAAAGTTCACCTTTCTGTTTCTTTCCAGTCCTTCTCTGTTACACTTTTCAAAAATCATCTGTGCATACTTGCCTCTATGTCCTGATTCGTCTGTTTAGAACTTAACATTTAATATGTAACCTAGCTTCAACCCACTTCTCTAACAATTCTGCTGCTATTTACCAAAGACCTCCTAAATCAGTGGTCCACCTGTCTTTTCTCAGTCCTTCTCCTCCAGCACCTCTAATACATCTGCCATTTTTGAGTTTTCCTCCTCCTGGAAATTCCTTCCTGTCCTTCCCTAGCCCAGTAAATGCGGACATTGTCCAGGTGTAGTCCTTGGCTCTGTTTTCTTTTCACGCCACGACATTCCCTCATTTCTTTGCAGAAGACACTTGCACCTCATCTGCAAATCCAAGCTCTCTTTCTGGTGTTCCACTCCCAAATTTCTGACCGTGGCTAGGCTTCCCTCACTGTCTTCTAAATTCATCTCATCCCAAGCAAAGTCTTTATATTCCCCTGAAAGCCTCCACATGCTTCTGTGTTCCTGATGTTAACCAGTTCCCCAGGCTGTACATCTTAGCATTGCCCTTCATGTTGCATCACTGCCAGGCATTCGTGCGCTCCTTGAAGTTTTGCCTCCTTAGTGTATTTATTTATTTTCTCACCTTAGCTTTGCCCCATGTGTCCTGCCATTTTCCTCGGGTCACTCTTCTTTTTTCTTTTTGTAGAGGCAGGGGCTTGCTTTGTCTCCCAGGCTGGTCTCGAACTTCTGGCTTCAAGCAGTCCTCCTGCCTCGGCCTCCCAAGGTTCTGGGATTACAGGCATGAGCCACTACAGCCCACCTTGGGTCACTTTTCTTAATGTTTCCCTGGATACCTATCAGGTTCTACCTTGTAAAATTTTTATAATTTTAGTAGATTCTACCTTCCCCACATGTAGTTGTCCTCTCTCCCTCCTAAATTGTAAGTTTCCTAAGGGCAGAAAACATGTTTTGTTCTTCCTTTTTTTTGTACATAGTTCATACTTAGTAAAATGTCCATACTGAATGAATGGCTCTTACTTATACTGTAAAGAAATAAGGCATACAGTGCAAGTGTGTATGCTTAATACACATACAATACACAAACTGTTGGATTTAAGGAAAGATTTTGATGGCATGAAGAGGCTAACATGGCCTAACATACTTCCAAATATTGCCTTGCCCCTCAACTCTCCTCGGAGTGGTACTTGGGGGAGCAAGACACATAAGCAACAATAATAACAAGAATCATAATAGATATATTTATTGAGCACTTACTTTGTGGTTGATGCTATTCTAGCAAAGGTAATCCTCACAACTCTGGTCTTTCCAAGACACACTTTCAGAGATAGATACAGTTTGTTTTCCATTCCAGAGATAAAGAAACTGACAGAAAAATCAAATATTACTTTTTTTTATTAGTTGGGTGAATGCTTAGCATCGCCAAACAAACCTCTTTTTGCAGTGCATGCTAGAGCAAGTAAGTGCCTTAGGCTCACCACCAAAGCAGGCCCTCCCTTTTCCCTTAGTCTAAATTTTATTGTTGGTTGACCACGAAGCTCAGAGCGACCTCCAAGGGGCCCCCAGCTGAGCTTAGTCATCACCAGTCCTAAAGGCAGCAGAAGGCAGAAGAGAGGCCCAAGCATGTGCAGGACTTTTAAATGCAAAGCTGTGGTTTTTCGAAGCACAGGGACCCTGTCCACTGGTAAACCTGGCCCAATCAGAGTCTTACATGCTAATACTGGGATTGGCAGCCATGAGGAAAACTGGGAGAGTTTCCTTCCCTCACACAAACCCTAAATGAGTAGATGAATAAGTAGGCTCTGCACTCTATGGTATATGTAACCATATACCAAGCATAATGAGAGACAAAGGAAATGTGGCAAAATGTTATCAATGGAGGAAGACAAGCAAAGAGTTTTTGGGTGTTATTCTTACCATCTATCTTTTTTTTCCTGTTAAGTTAGAAATTTTTCAAAATACACACTTAGGCAAAACTTTAAAAGACATCTAAAACAAACAAACAAGAATGAGTAACTAGGCCGGGCGCGGTGGCTCATGCTTGTAACCCCAGCACTTTGGGAGGCTGAGGCAGACAGATCACGAGGTCAGGAGATCGAGACCACGGTGAAACCCCGTCTCTACTAAAAATACAAAAAATTAACCGGGCGTGGTAGCGGGCACCTGTAGTCCCAGCTACTCAGAGAGGCTGAGGCAGGAGAATGGCGTGAACCCGGGAGGTGGAGCTTGCAATAAGCCCAGATAGCACCACTGCACTCCAGCCTGGGAGACAGAGGGAGACTCCGTCTCAAAAAAAAAAAAAAAAAAAAAAAAAGAATGAGTAACTCTAGAGGTAGGAGTCAACAATAAATACACGGGAAAGGAATCTGAAGCCAGGAACGTTCTGGCCCATCCAAGGGGGAAGTGCCCAGAGAGAAGGGAAGAGGTAGAATTGGAGACAGCTGGTGCTTTTTTGGGAGATGCTCAGCCTGCCCAAGAGGCTAATTTAAAAGTAAATCTTATTCTTGGATCCCACAGCCCTTAATGTGACCCAAACTTTCCATTACCAAATTCTGGGGATTTAAATCCTGATATTGTGTGCTTGAATCTGGAATCTGTCTCATCCGTTAAAGATCTATCCTATTGAGGCCACATGTGTCTATGCAATAACTTCTTTTCAAGCCCAACTTTCATGTTAAAAAAAAAAAAAAATCCTGAGAGGAAATATGTGGTCCTCTTCCCCTTCAAGCCCACTTCAGGCTATTTATTGTTTTATTTGATTGTTGAGAAGTCAGAAATGACTAAATTGGTTCTCAATGTGGCCTGCACATTTCTTTGGCTAGGAATGGTCTGATAAAGGCAAAGCCCAACTTAGAATTTAGCAGTGTTCTGATTTGTATGGGTTTGGGGGAAGGCATGTGTATTTTTTTTCTTTCTGAAGTCCTTCCCTTGTGGATTTCAGACTAAAGCGGGTGTGATGACACATTTACCCTTTTGGTTTTGTTTTTAAAACACAAAGTTGACAAATGTGTTTAATGGCCCGGTAGTAGCAAACGACAGCAGCACGGAGCCCAGGAGGCTCACTCGTACCCTGACTGTCTCGATGAGGAAGTTGAATTTTACTCACCACTTAGAAGGATTAAATGCACACCATAGCATACTTCTGACATCTCATTGATTTATCAGGAAATTCAGTGAGAGTAGGGAGGAGGGTGAAAGCAGAAGAGGTACATTGAATGGTATATCCTACTTAGAAATTATAAACTCTAAGAGAATATTAATAGAAGGAGGAAAATATTTATTTTTCAGCACAGAGACTATTCTCTGTTTATAAATTAGGTACCAGATCATAAAGAATCACAGAGAGAGAGGGAGATTATTCATCCCAACTGGTGTGCATTTTAATGGTGAAGAAATAGTTACCTGATGTACCCAAAGTCATAACTAGTTGGGACTGGACGTATTGTAAAATCCAGGGCTTCTGACCTTTCTAATCCAGTACAGTACTCATTCGGCACCTCATCTTCCCTGTCATGGTCTACAATAGCCTTGCAAACAGTTTTCTAAACTCACCAGAGTTGACCGCTCATGAGATCGGGTCCAGGTCAGTTCTCTAATCCCCCTACAAGGCAGTTCTTTGTAATCATTTCCATGGTCTTCTCATGCACCCCCAAACCCAGCTGGTCATTTCACAAATGCAGGTTGTCAGCTGTGAGTGAGCACTGGTAACAGAAAATCCATCACCACGATTGCTAATGGAAAAACCACTGGGAACTTACTGCCTAGTAGAATGTTGTTTGTGGCCCGATCTTTGTATAAAAAGGAAAACATCATAAATTAAAAGAAAAGCTACCAGCCAACAACTGTATTTTTACCAGCCTCCTCTTCTTCCAGAAAACTCATTGCGAGGAAAATAAATAGCATTCTTTCCCAGCAGCACAACCGAAAGTCTTGTTAGTTATAGGCGAGTGGCTATTTGAAAGCCTGGCTACAATTTTCCTGTTTTACTAACACTTGTAATTAAATCCATCAACTCCCTCTAAGATTCTGTGTAAATACCAGATGCTCCCTACATTTTTTTCTCTCCTGGAGAATATGAAAAGTTGTACACTAGCAGTAGAGGAACTTCAAAGGAGGCACAAACCTGAGTGAAAGTGAAGCTCTGAAGATCCACACTCGCTTCCCTGTGAATTTCTTGGAGTGTTCCAGGGAGGGCAGCCCACCACACTTGGCCAGCACAGGCCCGTCCCATCTCTCACCCTAGCGGTGGAGGTTAAGTTGACATCCGTGCCCTAGTTCAGGAGCAGATGGCTCTGTGTGGGGCGTGGTGGTTGGGGAGAATCCGCCCGGGCCTGGCGGGAGGCCTGTGGTTAAGGGAGGAGTAGGGCCGTGCCTCCCGCTCCCCGAGGGTCTGCAGCGCGTTTTTCATGTGCTATTGATGCTGCCCCCACCCGCTGTCTCTTGGATTCATTCAATCCTATGGAGAATCAGAGGACAGGCTTGGGATGGCTCCGGATAAGTCCTGCCTCGCCACTGGGGGTGAGAAAATCCTCTTCAGAGCACATGCACTCCTCAGAGGGCATCAGTACATATATATA
>NW_016811820.1:3124071-3127441 GCF_001698545.2 Rhinopithecus bieti
TTTCCTTCTGTATACAGAGAAGAGTAATTCGTTCCCCCAAGGTGAAGTATTTCAGCGGTAGGCAAAGCAACACCAGTACCACCCCCAACCCGCCCACTTTGCTTTTCCAGAATTAAATGTAGTTGCCTAGAGCTGTCAATGACCTAAAGAGAAAGCTGAGGAAGTGTTAAGTGAATCATGAAAGCGAATCAACAGACCTGCTGGTATTTAAATTTTAGTGTATTCCAGTGTGGATTTATTGGTATTTGTAATGCAAAACTGGGAAAGGGGCTCCACCTCCTGTCCCAGCAGATCCAACCCTATGTTCCAACTTAGTCCCAGCAGGTTCGACCCCATGTTTTGTGTGAATTTACTTTAAAGTCTTTCACACTCCTGAGGCCGTCAGCAAAGCGCTCATATCATATGGGCAGCCCCCAGCCCTCTTCACTTTTAAACTAACTGTCCGTGGTTTGGGGGTTGTTCCCTACCAGTCTTACTGGGCAGGTTGTTAGCCAAGGGATTCATTCTAGAACCAAAGGTTTGAGGCGGACCGCTAAGATCCTCTTGACTCTGAGTGTGTGGAGGAAAGTGAGGGAAAGGACAGAACCCGTGGCCGGCGCCACCTCAGCTACTTTCAGTTTCTATTTGAAACCGAAATCATAGAAGAGCTGTCAGATGGCAGCTGTGCATTTGGTGGAAATGAGAATTCCAGATTTTATGCTAATTCAGTTTCAGGTTCCTTTGAACCTGCAGTTTATGGGGCCGTGCTTGAAACTGCATCTGTTTTGGATAAAAGAAGGGATTACTAAAGACTTTTTAGTTGTGCAAACATTCCCAGTCTCCAAAAGGAAAGGGGGGAGACCAGATTTATTCTTTCGTTAAAATTGTCATGTTAAGTTTTCCTCTGCTTTATCAAATAGAAAACTTTTCCTTATTTTGACAATGATTTTTCTCATTTCGAGATTATTTTGTTGTTGCTGTGATTTATCTTCATTTCAGTAGCGCTCTTTCTGGAACTTCAAAGTCCTTGTCACTTCCTGTCAGAGGCAGGAACACAAAGGTGGTGCCCATGGATGTATCTCATCCTGGCAAGTGCCCACCTTGCTTCCATTCTCGCAGTGTTGATTGAGGCTGACCCAGATGGTTACTTCACGTACCTATTATTGCTTTGTAACAAACCACAAATTTCAAGGCTGGAAATACCATGCTGCCATTAGGGCAGGGCTCTGCAGAGAAGCTTCCTCTCTGTTCCACATGGCATCTGCTAAGGCAAGCTCAGCTGGAGCTGGTGGAGCCACACCCAAGATGGCTTCTTCATGTGGCTGGCAAGTTGTCAGGGACTGTTGGCTGGGAACTCAGCTAGCCCTGTGGTCCCAAGGCCTCAGCTTACTTCCATGTGGGACTGCTTGGGCTTCCTTACAGTATGATAACTGTGTTACAAGATTGAATAACCAGAAGCTGCTGGGCCTTCTTAATACCCAAACTCTGAATCTCCAGAATATCACTTCCTCCTCATTCTGTTAATCAAAACAGTCACACGTCAGTCATAAGTAAATACGTTTTACCTTCTAATGAGAGGAATGACATGTACATACAGAATTCTTTGGGAGCCGTATTTGGAGATGAGCAACCACAATGGTTAATGATATATTTTTTAGAATTTGATTTTCAGGAGAATGTACCCACACTCTGTTGTTAGCCATATGGGTTTCTATATTCTGTGAAATCCCAAACTGTTGGCAATTCGTGGAAAGGACTTTGCAGTTTAGTTTATGTTTGACATAATGTCTTCATTCTCTTCTGTTTTAGTTGGCAGAGAGCTGGTCATTTACTTATTTACTCATCGATCTGACCACTGAATATCAACCCATCTCTTACACGTGATGCTTGAGAATACTGTATTAGATGTTAAGCGCAGTGGTGGTGGTGGTGGTGCGTAAGAGCACATCACAGTCCTGGTCCTTGAGTGACTGAATCTATGGACTGCTCTCTGAAGCAGTGTCTTGTTCACAGTGAGGATACGTGTGCCCCTAAAGGAATGGCAGTCTCCAGAGGTGAGCCAAGAAACAGCTACATGTTATATATTGTCTTAGATTGATGCTTCCATTTGGAAACATTCAAGAAAAGCTGTGGTTTGGAGCAGAAGAAGAAATTTCTGGTGTAATTAATTCGCAATACAGATCTGTAAGTGGAAATTACATAGGACCAGAGAGGAGCTGGCGGGTCTTTGTAGACATACAGGCTTGCCCTGACCCTATGTAACAGCGATATATGATCGTAATAACTGGCATTTCTGTGGTAGTTAACCATTTACAAACTACAAACTATGCTAATTCGATTCATAAAGCCCCAAAGATGGAGGCTGTTGGAATGGCCATTCCATTAGCCATTCCATTCTGATAGCATTGAAGAGACAGAGAGAAAAACTAAGGCCAGAGCAAGAGGGAAAATCAGAAACGTTGTTCAGTAAGAATGCTTTCAGGATATCTAGACTAAGGGAATTCTACGACATTCCAGCTCCTTAGCTACTACCCCAGCAAGTATATGATTCCCCAAACCAGTGGAAGCAAATGTTTTGTCCTCGGCCAACAAGAATCCCTGCAAGTAAATATTTGGACCATCAGGATGCTTAATAATAAAGCTAAGAAAAAAAATAAAAAAGATTTATTAGATGATTGTATATTAGCATAGATGAAGGAGTAGAATTTTCAGCACCCTAAAGATTATTAATACTTTCAGGTAACATTTCCAGGAGGAGACAGCAAAGCCTTTGAGTAGAAGGATGGACTGACATGCAGTTGGCCACCATTCTCAGGATGTCAGTAATCTTTCAAACCACAAAACCTGGGAATGTAAACTACTTCTATATCCCAGGAATAGTCATGTGGCTTATAGACGGCCTTACCATGACCCTTCAGATCTTGAAACCTCTCTAGATTTTAGACATCAGAATTGATTTTGACTTAGACATTTGGCCAATGGAGGGAGAAACCGAGATTTACCCAGCAATGGAGATAGGATGGTGTGGTGTGGTGTGGTGTGGTGTGGTGTGGTGTGGTGTGGTGTGGTGTGGCATGGTATGATGTGTGGTGTGGTATGATGTGGTGTGGTGTGGTGTGATGTGTGGTGTGGTGTGATGTGGTGTGGTGTGGTATGATGTGGTGTGGTGTGGTGTGATGTGGTGTGGTGTGGTATGATGTGGTGTGGTGTGGTGTGATGTGGTGTGGTGTGGTGTGATGTGTGGTGTGGTGTGGTATGATGTGGTGTGGTGTGGTGTGATGTGGTGTGGTGTGGTATGATGTGGTGTGGTGTGGTGTGATGTGGTATGATGTGGCGTGGTATGGTATGGTGTGCTATGGTGTGGTATGATGTTGTGTGGTGTGGTGTGATG
>NW_016811820.1:3130028-3140194 GCF_001698545.2 Rhinopithecus bieti
GTGTGGTGTGGTGTGATGTGGTGTGGTGTGGTATGATGTGGTGTGGCGTGATGTGGGTGGTGTGGTAGTGTGGTGTGGTGTGGTGTGATGTGGTATGATGTGGCGTGGTATGGTATGGTGTGCTATGGTGTGGTATGATGTTGTGTGGTGTGGTGTGATGTGGTATGATGTGGCGTGGTATGGTATGGGGTGCTATGGTGTGGTGTGCTGTGGTGTGTGCTGTGGTATAGGGTGGTATAGTGTAGGGTGGTATGGTATAGTGTGGTGTGCTGTGGTGTGGTATGCTATGGTATGTGGTGTGGTATGTATGGTGTGTGGTGTGGTGTGCTGTGGTGTGTGGTGTGGTGTGCTGTGGTGTTTAGTGTGGTGTGGTGTGGGGTGTGGTGTGTAGTATGGTGTGTGGTGTGCTATGGTGTGTGGTGTGGTGTGCTATGGTGGGGATGGACAGTGGGAGCATGGTATTAGGGGAGGAGTGTTATAGGCCCACTGGCACCGTGCTGTAATCCTCACTCCGTCATTGCAGAGGACCTCCTTACACTCCTGTATCCATTTCCTTATCTGAAATAAGGAGGAAACTCTCCGTTACTCTCTTTGCCTCATAAGATTGATGTAAGAGCAAATGACATTATAATTGTAGCATTCTGGAAAAATATGTGTTACTCTAGGGCATTTATGGCAGCGTCCTTTGGAGAGGCTGAATCTTAGAACCAGTAAATGGCACCGTCACATATAATTTATGTTTTCAGTCTAGGGTTCACTTCTTGGTTGGTTGATTTCTCCCTCCCTTCCATTTCGAGCCACTGAAATGAAGACTAGAATCATATTTTGAGCTTGACTCGGTCCTAGAATAGCAGCAGTCTTTCCCCGGGACTAACCAAAGCTAGAAATGAGGGTCCTCAGATCAGGTACAGAAAAGTAGTTCTTGTCTGGGTGCAGTGGCTCACACCTGTAATCCCAGCACTTTGGGAGGCTGAGGTAGGTGGATCACTTGAGGTCGGGAGTTTGAGACCAGCCTGGCCAACATGGTGAAACCCTGTCTCTACTAAAAATACAAAAATTAGCCAGGCATGATGATGCTCCCCTGTAGACCCAGCTGCTCAGGAAGCTGAGGCAGGAGAATAGCCTGAACCAGGGAGGCGGAGGTTGCAGTGAGCAGAAATCGCACCACCACACTCCAGCCTGAGCGACGAATAAGACTCTGTCTCAAAAAAGAAAAAGAAAAAAAAAGAAAGAAAGAAAAAAGAGAAAAGAGAAATAGTTCTCCCTCAGTAGTCCTCCCTCAAACTGAGCTGGAATGATAATAACATGTAGTATGACTTGTTCAATGGTAAACATGGTTGGAGAACTCCCAAAAAGGTAGTATTTCTTTCAATATTCATATTAGTCATTCCAGCATTCAACTGAGGAATATCTAAGGTGGTTTCAGGGCCCTCTTTTCCCCTGAATTGTTTTTAAAAAAAAAAGAACTGGGGAGAGCTCAGCCCAAAATGGCTAAAATGCCTCTTACCTGAAGAACTGGAAAACGTGGTCAGTTCACCGGGAGTCCCCAGTTCCCCACGGTGGTTGTTTCTAACATTGCCACTTAGAGCGCCTGCTGAAACACAGACAGTTACATCCCTACCAGCAATTGCAGAGACTCCCTTCCCACCCTTCCAGAAGCTGCAGCCGTACCGGGGAGCCCATGGCTACAGCTGTTAATTTATACATGGGTGCAATGACAGCCACTGTTTCCTGAACAAGCCCCAGCCCCAGCACCATCTCCCCAAACTCAGTCCTTCTTCCTTCATAGTGAGCTCCTGTCTGGGATCCTCACCTGTCAACAGACCTTACAGCCAATCCATCCACACCAGAGAGGATGGGCAAGGCTGCCTTTGTCAGGCTACCATATTTCCTGCCCCCTTAGGGGACTAGGTGCTTGACAACCTTCATTTATAAAACTAAGAGGGGCCACTAGAAGTCAGCCTTCCTGAAACTAAGAATGTCTATTCCCAGGTGACTTGTCACTAATGATGAAGGTAAGATGCTGCTCCAAGTGCTTTACATATATTAATTCATTTAACCCACACAACAGTTGCAGCAAAGTAGGTGATGTTATGGCCATACTTTCCAGATGTGAAAACTGAGCTACAGAGATGCAAAGTCCTCTCTCCAGCATCACATAGTAAGTGGGAGTGGAGGATAAGCTAGGATTTGAACCCATTGGTTCTTTCATGAGTGGCTAAGTTTTAACCACTGGACCAACTACCTCTTAGTTGTCCCCAAACATAGAAATGGTTGGCACCTGTTTAAAGGCCCTTTTTATTTTGTTTTGTTTCTGTTTTTGTTTTCGGAGACAAGAGTCTTGCTCTATCCCCCTGGCTGGAGTGCAGTGGCGCAGTCTCAGCTCACTGCAACCTCCTGGGTTCAAGCGATTCTCCTGCCTCAGCCTCCCCCAAGCAGCTGGGATTATAGGCGCCTGCCACTACGCCCGGCCAATTTTTGTATTTTTAGTAGAGATGGGGTTTCACCATGTTGGCCAGGCTGGTCTTGAACTCCTTACCTCAGGTGATCAGCCCGCCTCGGCCTCCTAAAGTGCTGGGATTACAGGTGTGAACCACCACACCCAGCCTAAAGGCTCTTCTTATCAGACACCCTGGTATAAAAAGCACAACAAATTGTTTATTGAGTGGTTACCATGTGCTGGGCTCTCTGCAAACATCATATTGCTTTGTTTTATTTAATACTCACCACAACACTCTCTGAGACTTAAATACTCTTACTGGCTCCATTTTTCAGGTGAGGAAAACACAACTTAGGAAAGTTACCTAACTGTTCAGGACCAACCAGCTATCTTGATAGAGATCGGATTCAAACACATCAAACACATGTCCTAGTAACTTCAAGCCCACAGTCCTAACCATCAGGCCAGGGACCGTGAATTTTAATATCCAATAAGCCTGCTTTAAGGCATAATTGGAGCTGGCATAATTTAGGCAAATACAACCTGGCTCACCAAAAGCATCTTTTTTTTTTTCTTGAGACTGAGTTTCACTCTTGTCAGCCAGGCTGGAGTGCCATGGTGAGATCTTGGCTCACTGCAACCTCTGCCTCCCAGGTTCAAGCAGTTCTCCTGCCTCAGCTTCCCAAGTAAGTGGTATTACAAACGTGTGCCACCACACCCAGCTAATTTTTGTACTTTTAGTAGAGATGGGGTTTCACCATGTTGGCCAGGCTGGTCTCAAACTCCTGACCTCAGGTGATCTGCCTGCCTCGGTCTCCCAAAGTGCTGGGATTACAGGTGTGAACCATCACGCCTGGCTCAAAAGCATCTTTTCCTTCATTCATTTATTTGTTTTTAAATCCAATCAAATTTAGCAGTGGAGAGTTGTCTTAAGTGTCTTCCTTTCCACTGAACACATTATTTTCCTCAGTTTATCATCTCTGATGACTTACACACTGTGTTCTACACCAGTCCATCCTTTCAGCTCATGCAGACATTTTGTATACATTTTCATTTTAATTACCACCCCCTCACTCTGCCTCATTTTCATATGGAAATAGAGGAGCCAGGTGTTGGATACGTGAGCCAGTAACTAAGGCAGGATGCATACCTGGACTTAGTAGAGTCCCCCAGGGAGCATGGACTCAATATGAAATGCAGGTCACTAGACCCCAAGTTACAAACACCCATCAATATGACATGGTGTGAGAAAGAGAGAACCAAGTCCAGAGAGAAACAAGACAGTCACGACCAGGGGAGGCAGAGAGGCCTCACAGTTCTCATCACATGCACTGCTATAAAAAGTAAGATGGGATACCTACAGCCAATTGGGTGACATGAGCAGAGATTGGATTTATTTGTATTTTTCATTGCCTTTCTTTGCAAGGTTGTCAGATTCTGAATATTAATACCTTAATGTAGATTTGGTGGTTAAGTAAGATATATTTTATGGATTTTTTTATACTTTTTCCCCTTTGTAGTTTATAGTACATTGTGAAGTTTGAAAGTAAAATTCTTTTCCTTGACTTCTACACTTGGAAAATATTTATTCCTCCCTGTGTCTCAATAGTATGCATCATAAACTAATCCAGTTCAGCTTATTTACTTCCCTCTTGTTGCAGAGCCATGATCAATTGTAGCAACATGGGCATATAATGGCAGAGGTTTTTGCTTTACAGCAGTACGAGCATGAGCTACTGCATATTCCTTTCGGAGTGATAAGGAAGGAAGCTTCCATTTTCAGAATCTCCCATTCAGAAGGGGTGGGGGGGCACTGAGCAGAGGAATCGGGGGCCACCTGACGTTGACTAGCCCCGAATCGCTAAGGAAGATAACCCGATCCATAGTTTAAAATGAATCAGCCTACACAGGAGAAATCCCTAGGAACCAGAAAAGAGTTTTAATCTCCTGGGCTGAACAGCTTGGAAGGCAGAATATTAGGAATTAGCAGAGGTGACAAGTAGGACAACCTCGGCCTGCCTCCCAGTGGCGAGCGACCTGTTGACTCCAGTTCTCCATCCTAGGACCCTTGCTTGACTGCCATGAGTAAGAGCAGTGGGCACCTGAGTCAAAATGCAGATCCCTCCAGGCTTCTCAGTAGCTGTTGTCTGCCCTGAATGTTCTCCCAACCTTATCAGTTACCCAGACACTTGTTGGGAGCCCTCAGACTAACTAGCATGCTGGGACAATTTCCACCGTGTCTTCATTCTCTCTCATCATGGGTTTGTTGAGCAAGGCCTCCTAACTCTGTGCTAGGTACAAATTCCAAGATGTGGACAAATTCTAAGATGTGAATTCTATCCACAAGAAACCACGTGAGTTCAGAAGGCATGGCTCAGGGCATACAGGAGGATTTATCATCACAAACAGATAATAAAGTGTTGTCTCCAGACACACATCTGTTATTTATATCGCTGCTGTGGCATGGACAAAGACAAGCAAGACACAGTCCTTATATAGTCAAATTTAAAGCCAAATTGAGGTGGTGGGTCCTCCATACAGAGAAAATAAACAAAAAAACAAACCATGGCCAGGTGCAGTGGCTCATGCCTCTATTCCCAGCACTTTGGAAGGCCAAGGTGGGAGGATTGCTTGAGGCCAGGAGTCTGAGATCAGCCTGAGCAAAATAACAAGACCCTGTCTCTACAAAATTAAAAATTAGCCCAGCGCGGTGACGCATGCCTGTGGTCATAGCTACTCAGGAGGCTGTGGCAAGATGATCCCATGAGCCTGGTAGTTGGAGGCTGCAGTGAGCTCTGATTGCGCCACTGCACTCTAGCCTGGGCAACAGAGCAAGACAGCATCTCAACAAAACAGAAATGCTTCTGCACCAGTAAGACATCATTTTTATAGCCATAGGCAAAACAGTAGTACTCTTAAAACTGGAAATTACAATTTAACGTGTCAAAATGACATAATTGGGATGCCTGCTATTTTATATTTTAAGAAATTGAAGCCCTCACTGTTAAGAGTTTGATCACATCTTAAGGCCTGGCAAGCTCTTACAACATTTTGCTGGATTCAGGGTTGACTTTATAATCTACCAAGAAGATCCATGTGGCTGGGTGCAGTGGCTCACGCCTATAATCCCAGCACTTTGAGAGACAGAGACAGGAGGATCACTTGAGGCCAGGAGTTCAAGACCAGCCTGGAAAACATGGCACAACACCATCTCTAGAAAAAAAAATTTTTTTAATTAGCCAGACGTGGTGGTGCACACCTGTGGTCCCAACTACTCCCAGCTACTCCCAACTACTGGAGGGGCTGAGGTAGGAGGATCACTTGAGCCCAGCAGCTGTAGTGAGCTGTGACGTCACCACTGCACTCCAGCCTGGGTGATAGAGCAAGACCCTATCTCAGGGAAAAGAAACACCCTTATTAGGAGACCCAAGCTATCCACTGTCCAGGTTCTGACCCTATCTGGAGAGATTCTTTGCAGCAGGTCCTCTGTAAAGATGTCGCTCCATATTAGAGATGGTACAAACCACTGTCCCCATCTTATGGGACTGGTGTCATTTTGCTGTTCATGTGGTTATTTTCATTATTGTGGTGATCCCCACTGGGAGAACCCAGTAGTAGGCAAGGCTATGGCCATTGTGGCCCTAACAAAATACACTTCTATTTTGTTGGTCTCCACGGTAATCAAACGAAGTGTGCCATCTGTAATCATAATAGACAACAAATATATCCTCCTTACTAAGTGCCAGGCGCGGTTACTGAGAGGTGTGGCTCCTGTTAGCTCGCTTTATAGATAAGGAAACTGAGGCAGAGAGAGTGAAGACATTTATCCAAGTTGTCCTGGCTCAGAAATGGCAGAGCCATGATTATAAACCTGATGCTGGCTCTGGGGCCCAGCTCCAAACCTCTACCCTGAAGAACAAGTAGAAACTGGGATTTTCAAAGCTTACAGAACCTTTAGAACTTGAAAAGAATGGAGCCTTCCATAGTTGCAGAAAAAAACCAGGCATGGTGACATCCTTCCCAAGGCTGGTTGGAGTTATCACCCTCCTTCAGTGATCTTTTCAAACGACATCATCCATAACGAAAGGCTCGAGGAAATTCTTGTAAATACTTCCTCTTCCTTTAAACCACCTCAAGAAGCACACAGCACATGCTCTGTTAGAGGATGCCTGAACTTCTTTATATTTAGGAGGGGGAGCACAATGAAATTAATGAACTTTCTCTGTGTAAAATGCTTAACAGAAGACTAGAATTTATAAGAAATATTTTGCTAAAATATATTTAGCTTAAATCTGATAATTTGTGATATAAATTGAATCCCATCTCAGATTATAATCTTTAAGGATTTGCAAGTATAGGCCAGAGAGAGTGGTTCATGCCTATAATCCCAGTACTTTGGGAGACCAAGGTAGGAGAATCACTTGAGGCCAGGAGTTTAGGACCAGCCTGGTCAGTATAACGAGACCTTGTCTGTACAAAAAAATAAAAATTAGTTGGGCGTGGTAGCACTCACCTGTAGTCCCAGCTACTTGCAAGGCTGAGGCGGAACTTTAGCCCAGGAGTTCCAGGTTATAGTGAGCTATGATTATGCCACTGCACTCCAGCTTGGGTGACAAAGTGAGACCTTGTCTCTTAAGTAAATTAATAAATTAATAAGAAATTGAAAGTATAGATTGACTTACAAGAATTTTCCTTTGTTTTTAAACCTAGTTTAAATCTTTAGATGTATTTTTGAGATTTGAGGAAGAAGGCTCCATATTTTAATTTAGCTTTACAATTTTTTTTTAACTGATTAATCATAAACTTGGCTAAGATCTTTGGGCATATATTAAAAATTATTTCTGAAATCATTAATCTAACACCAGAGTGGAAATTGAGTCCACATTCTTGCTCTCTGCTTTCTAATAGGAAGGGTTGCCACTTTCTAAGACTTGTTCTCCTTAGATTGGGTTCAGAGGCTAAAAGTGATGGTAAGAAGCCATTAGCATTTAGTATGTTAATTCACCTCCATGTAAGAGAAAGGATGGCTTCCAGCCTTTCACTTGGAATCTTTATATTACAATTCCAATAAAAGGAAGTTAAATTTCTCAAGGAAAAAAACAAAACAAAACAAAACCATTTTCCTGATTGTTGAAAGTCAGCCCTCTGACCTGGATTCAGTCACCTAATACATGGATTCTCGAATTTCGTTTTCTTTCTTCTTTCTGCCTACTTCTGATGCTGTTGTGTACCTGTTCCTCTCCAATTTTGACATTCATTCCCATCCCCGCTTCCAGAAAGCATGGGGAATAGAGCAGTTTGGAAACCAGTCAGAATGGGCTCATGCATGGGTCTGGAGAGAGGTTGAGAAATGAAGCAGGGTCCCAGTGGGTAGTGCTCTGCAACTGGGCCAGCCAGGGGACCCTGGGGAGCAGGATGGAGGTGGTCACGGTGTCAGAGGCTTGGCTTTTGGCATTCCCAGGTTCCTCTTGATGAGAGATCATCAGAAGATCAGGACACATGCAGATCTGGTTGAGTCCGTCATCTGAGGCCTAATCCCTGATAACTATTGATGATTCTTTTTTTTATTTCTTTCCTTTTTTTTTTTTTTTTTTTTTGAGACAGAGTCTTACTCTGTTGCTCAGGTTGAAGTGCAGTAGCGTGGTGTGATCTTGGCTCAGTGAAACCCCCACCTCCCAGGTACAAGCGATTCTCCTGCCTCAGCCTCCCAAGTAGCTGGGGTTACAGGTGTGTACCACTACACATTTTATTAGTAGAGACAGGGTTTCGCCATGTTGGCCAGGCTGGTCTCGAACTCCTGACCTCAAGTGATCCACCTGCCTTGGCCTTCCAAAGTGCCGGGATTACAGGCATGAGCCACTGCGCCCAGACTGATGACAATCTAATGCAAAGCATGATAAGAGTCATAAGTGCCACGTGATGAAGGCACCCCTGAGGGCCAAGTGGTTTCAGCTGGTCAGCTAAGCTGCCATGCCATCGTGCTCTCAGTTTACCCTGTACGGGATTGAGCAGGAGCACAGGCAGGAGCTCATGCAGTTTCTTCCCTGTAACACTGATTTTGCTAGAACAAGATAAGAAAACTTCCATTTTGATTGTTCCAAAAGAAACAACCATTTAATGTCTTCTCTTGAACATTTCATGTCCACCTTTGACCTATCCTGATACTGTATAAACAGCTTCAGAATGAATGTCACGTCACTGGAGGACCACAGCTGGTTTTCGTGACATCTTGTAAGCAACTGGAAAAATCCATCTCCAGACCTATACCTTCTGAGATGCCTTTTCTTCTGACTTCTCAGGAGGTAGTGATAGAGAAAAATCACTGTTACCTGTCTTTTAAAAGATTTGTATAACAGCACATCGTGCTACCGGTTTGGGGGAGGGGGTGATGAAGCTAGAGAGAGAGGGCTTCTTATTTCCAAACTTAGAGGGTAGAGGAGGGGGAAGTATGCCATACAGCAAGCACCCCCCCCCTTTTTTTTTTTAACTTGAGAGGCTTTTCAAGAGTGCCATGAAATCAAATAGTGATAGATATGCAACTTCAAAGAGGCAAGGAATGGCCATCATTATCTTTAAACCACTCTGCTTGTCGTTCGTATGTGGTGTGCATCTCTCCCAACCCCAGTTCCCTTCCTCTCTTCCTCAACCACACTCCAGGTAACGGTGGCACTGGGAGGGGACTCGGAACTGGAGTTTTCCTCTCACCCCACCCTGGTGTGCCCACTGCACCCCACAACCCTACCAGATGCAACCTAGGCCTTGCTTGCCCTTTTTCTCATACTGGGAAAATTGCAGCAGCTTTTCCTCTGCACCAAGGGGGGACCTTGTCAAGCTGCAGGTGTGGAATTAAAACTCCAGATGTTTTCGGAGGGTTTCCTCGCCCCGAGTGTGTTCTGGTGGGAGTGGGTTGCTCGGGAATCTGCTCAGTGCTTCATTTCTGGCCATTCAGTCCCCCACACCCTCTAGGGGCACTGCACTGTGCTCTAGGGGATACAGACGGGATACATGTTAGGATGATAGGCATAGCTGCTGCCTATGTAGCGAGGCTTTGCCATTGCTTTGATTCTTTCCCTACATTCGGTGAATGCCAGGGAAAGCAACAGGCTCCACTGTTGTGGATGCAGTGTGCACGTGTCAGAGGGTATGAGGAGTTGGGAGGAGAGGATTTGTAAGTGGCCAGTTCATGCTCTCAGTTATTCATCAAACCGAACACACTGCGATCAGTTGGCTGTGGTGGGGAAGGAGGTCAGGTGAAGACCTTTGTGTTCTGAGACCCAGACCGTGATCCCCGTCTCCATTATCCCCAATGCAATGATTATTTTGCATTGAGCGCCTACTATGTGCCAGGCCTTTTACATACATGACTTTCCCACTGATCCCTCACAACCGCCCAGAGAGCCTGCTTTTTGCAGGTGTGACTGGCCTGGTGGCAATTCAACCCCAGGCTGCGGGCTAGTGGCCTTTCCCTGCCATGGCGCAATCGTGGAAGCGGCAACTGCGGGGAGGGTGAGGAGCGGTGCAGTTTCCGCCGCGCCTGCCCGCGGGGAAGGCAGCCGGGGATACCCGAGGGCTCGAGCCGCGGGGGGAGCAACAGCTGTCGATGTCGCGCCCGGGGACCGCGCCTCCGCTGGGCCGACCCGGCGCCGGGGCCGAGAGGAGGGGCGGCGAGGGGCGGGGCGCGCGGGGCGGGACGGAGGAGGGGCGGTGGCACCGGCGGCTCGGGCTC
>NW_016811820.1:3141806-3190331 GCF_001698545.2 Rhinopithecus bieti
CAAGTCTGTAGTGGATGGAGGTGCCCCTGTTAGAGAGAAGGAAGAGCTCAATTCGTCGGTTCATTCTGGGCTCTCCGCTTTTCCATTTGAATAATAATTAAAGAAAACAAAAGCCAGGAAAATGGTCCAGGTAATAGAAGGAAATGCAGACTATTTTCTGAAAGCAAGGAAAATAATGAACATCCCCAAGATTAAGACCCAAGGAACGAAATCATTTGTACAAATGCTCTAAAACCCTAAGTAAAAAGAAAGTTCATTGAGGAAAAGGAGAGGGTACTCGTGTCGTTTCCCCTGAAGATTTTGGCTAAGAAGCTCTTTTCTGACTTATTAGGACAGTGGTCGGCCATAGTTGTAACCACCTGGATAGGAGAGAGAAGGGATCCAGAATGTTTTCACGATCAACCAGAGCCCCTTTGCAGTGGTCATCTTTCGGTTGTTTTTCTGTGGAGGCCTTTCTGAAGCACCCCGTTTCCCAGTTGCAAGAGGCATGGTGGTCCAGCCTTGTGACTTGTATCAGCCAAGTAAGGGCTCAGAAAGCTTTTAGTCGAAGATACACTCCTAAGCCTCTCTGAATATCCGGTCAGACTTACTTCCTTAATAACTTACTGGTCGGCGTCATAATAATGACATCCTTAAGTTTGGTTCAGACATTAGGATCACGTAAGTGTCTCTTTGTGAATCCCATGTGGAGCTGACAAAGGTGGCAGAAGCAAAAGGCCTGTTCACCCACAGCTTCTGTCCTTTTCACTCGAACACACACGCACACACACACCAAGTGCAAATAAAAACTTGGTCAGGAACCATTTCCTTTCCCTGTTTATGCTTTTTGCATTCAGAGACAGTAATTTGTTTTTATATTTCTTGGGGCCAATTAGACTCACTTTAATAGGTAATCCCAGAATTTTCAAAGGTTATGTCAGTTTGGTAAAACACTTTAATACACAGACTTGTTTTTTCCCTTATATCAATTCATTAATTTTGTAAGCCATGAATTTAACGTGAATTTACATTCAAAAGGAATTCCAACCCGTTCTAAGAAACACTTTTTCATGAAAGGATGGTAAAATACACATATCTTGAGTTTTTAGCTGGGAAACTCACATTGCTAGAAATCTCACTTAATATTTCAGTATAGCATCATCATGTAATTTTTGTCTTTATAACTCGTTATTCTTGATCTAGGTATAACTTGTTTCTCCCCATTAAATTTTTTTTTTTTTTTTTTTTTGACAGTTTGTTTTATGTAAAGGTACTGTTATGTGTAGTTTAAGATATCAGGAAGGCCCTCTGTATTTTTCATTATTCCTGCAAAATAGGAAAAAATCTATCTAGGGTTTATGGTAAACTGCATGTATAAATGTGTGCACTTCAATGTTTGTTTTGCACATACATTCATTTGTGTCTGGATTTGTTAATCATATGAACACCCCCATAAAAGAAATGTTAGAATTAAAGCGAAAACAGTCTTAATAAAATATTTTATCTTTCTGTATCACTTGCATTGAGAACTAGAACATGTCCCCCAGATGTACACAGGAATATTTCATCTTTGTCAGTATTACATGGAAGGACTAAATTGAATATCCTCTTTGTCCGTAAAAGCTAGCCCCAGAGTCCAAATATGCTGTGCTTCAGAATTCCCACTCCCCCTATTTCCTATATTTCCTTTTCCATAGTTATTCAACATTCTAGGCTTTTGCTTTCTCAGAATATGCATCTCTGTTTATCAAGTGTGAAAGATGAGTGATTTCTCACAAGGGTTATGTAGCAAAAACCACAAATATAGCTTGGCCATTATAACTTTAAATACAGATATATCCTCACATTATGTAGTGGAGATGCTTAATTTTTAATTTTCAAGTTCTAGAAATACTCAGTGCTTCTGAAACATTACAGCATTTTCCTTCAAAGCGACTTCCATGTTTATTTTCCAGAACATTAGTGTATGATTTAAATTGGCTTTAGTTTTACTGTTTAAACAGGCTTATTTCACCTTCCTCGAGCCACTGTAATAATTAGCAGACATGTTCTCTAGAAACTGGAAAGGAAATAATGCTGGTGGCACGCATAGTGGTCGGGTTTTTGGGCAGGACGGCTTGCGTCTTTTTGAACACCAAGGTCGTTTGGTTACTGGAAGGGACAGGGATCTTGGAGTCATCAGATGAATCTTTTAAAAAAATTAATTTCTGGCAGTGTTGGCTTACAGTTTTTAGTGAGGAAAAGCTTAGTGTTAAATAATAGGCATTTCTGATTTGTGAAAGAAAATTGAAAAATAGGCATGTCTGCAAATACCATGAAAAGCATACCATTTCCAAAATAATGATCTGTCAACGAAATTGCAAAATCATGTGAATGAGCTGAATTGCTTTGTGTACCATCTCATAGAAATATGTTTTGCACAGATAATGTGTCTAATAAGGACACATTTTTAAAATCTGATTTTTTCCCCCCAGCAAGTAGCTGCACTGCAGGTCTCTCTCAGGCAGTCAACTAGCACCACCTTATGGATGATTTGGGGACATTGCTGCTTCCCTGCTAGGCTTTTGTAAAATGTAGTAAATTGATTTAAAATAATGGGAATGTTGATGGTGATGACAATATTAATGACAATAATAATGCGTTTTTTCCCCTTCTTGTTTTCAGGCATCGGATGCCAGCTCTGAAAACTCTTCAACACTGTTATTGTAAACAAAGGTAAGACCCATTCATTCTCCTGAGTAATGGTTTATTTTATGTTACTTTCATTGTCATTGCCTAGGAAGAAAGAAGAGCCAGAGTGATCTTTCTCTTTTAATTCTGAAGCTACTGTTGATGTTTTGTGTTTTTGCTTGAGATGAAAGTCTGCATACTTTGTGATGCATTAACAACCAGTTTATTTTAAAAGAATACATTGAGTCCCTATTTAAATAGATTTGACTAATCACTACTACTGTGTGACTTTAATATAGAAAGCTGTACTAGAGAAGAATAGTTCTCAAAATGCCTGAACTTTATTGTTACTTATCAACTACCCAGCAGTAGGAGAAATATAAATAGCTGATGTGCGATGCAGACTCTAGTAATCAGTGGATGTTTAGAATTCACAGTATTATGGTCATAAACCAAGCCTTACTCTGCTGTGGGCTTTCTGTAAAGTTAATAAACGAGCAAGAGGGCAGAACTGAAATATGCATTATCCCATTAATTTCTTCCAAACCACAATCTAGAGTAAGAGAGGCTAATGATACAGCAGTACATTAAGGGAAAACTAACCTTAAATCATTGCCAATAGGTTTCTGCGCAGTTTTCATTTGTTAGCAGTATTGTTGGAAATAATGAAATTTAGGGGAGTCTCTAATCACGGGCTCTGAAAGGTGTATAATTTGAAAGGTACAAACCATATAAAGTATTTAATCTTCCCCTTTCCACTATCGAGCCTGATTTAGGGGCTGGTATGATAATTGCTCAGTAAAGATGTGCTTTCTATGATAATCTCTTTCTGTGTTACATAGACGACACTTGGTAACACTTGAACAGACTTGGGCCTTCACAAAGTGAAATTTGAGACCATTTCAGCCTTCTGTAGTTGCCTTGGCTAGCATTTTTGCTAGCTGGTTAGTAAGACATTTCCAAGTGCAGTTATTTTGAGCTCCCAGATTATTTTAGAATTTGAACCAATTGCAATTTTAAATAGTACATTATGTTTAGAGTTCCCTTGAGGTGTATGTGATTGCTGTTACTCCCAGAATTACTGTCATATTGAATTTTATCTTTTTTTATTGCCTAATGGGGTATTCCAGTTTTATATTTCATCATATTTTTTGATGGACTGAAAGTTTGTGTAAATGTGTTATCCATAATGCTAAAAGCCCAATAAAAGAAGATGTGCCATTCATAGCATACAGTGCTCGTGGGTAAAAATGCACCATTGTCTACCACTTGGTGTTTCCTTGTGAGAAAGGAGGGTGATGGGAGAGGGAGATTGGGGTAGAGGGCAGGTCACCAAAGGCAGGGCTTCTTCGTTTCTGCGGCCCCCCAGGACCTCTGCCACTCCCCAGGACCTCTGCCACTCCCCAGGACCTCTGCCACATGTGACTGTGTCTGTCTTCTGCTGATTCGCTACTAAAAGCTTTGGAATGTATTTCCCCTTTCTGGGATCTGGCCCTAAAATAAGAGTCGGCTCCAGGACCTGCACTTTGGCCACCATTGCCCTGAAAGACTCTCTTCAGGGCGGATGAACAGCTCGCCTTTGCCTCTTCCCTCTGGTTCTTTCCCCCCTTTCTTTCCTTTTCCAATCAAACGTTTCCCACATTCTTATTTTTGTTTACTTACAGAGTGTGATTTGTGGCATCTATTTGGTTGTGAATAGCCCTCCCCCAACAGGGTGCCTTTCTTCTGAGCTGCTTTTCTGGGGGTGATTTAGTTGCCTTGAAAGGATTAAGGTTTCTTTGTGTACACTAAAATCAACATAGGCTTTTTCTAAGCTTTGCTTGGGAAACCATACACAAATAAGCATTTTAGTTGATGGCAGATTATTCCTTTGCCCCTTATTTCCATCAGAATGGCCTTTCTTTTCTCCTCCAGAGTTTCCCCTTAATGCCTTATGCTAATTCCTGTTGGTAACATGAATGACAAGAGACGGAATCAGTGTGAATCCAGGTGGTGCAAAGTAGACTTACTGGTATCCAGCACCCCCTTCCTCCCTGGGGAGAAAGAGATTAAGGGGGGTGCGGAGGGGGAAAGCATCGGGGACAGTTTTGTTAAGGGGATTAGTATTCAGGCTGCTAAATATCAGGAAAACAACTTCAAAAAGGGATTCATTGTGTAGTGATAATGTCAATAATTGCTTCAGGACAGGTGCAGAGTCTTGTTATAGGCTTGTGGTTTTGGGTCTGTTTTTACTCCGGGTAGTCGCAGTGTTTACAGGATGGATGGCTGACAAGGCCTTCAAGGAACTGTCAGCTTCATGCACATCAAGTTCAAGTTTTCCTGTAAGGCGGCTTGCGTGCCTGAAAGTCAGGTCTCCTGTCTTTGTCCAGTAACTTTAGCCAAGAGCAATAAAAAGCATCGTAAGAAAGGGCAAATTTACACCAGGTAACAAACACAACTGGGGAAGTCTTCAAAGCCCCAGCTTATGGGACAATCTAACCGGAGTACAGGGGAGCTGACATGTGTATCCCTCCACCTCCAGATGTTTAAAGTTACACATCACCTCTCCCTCTCAAGAGGCTGGCAGTATTCTGGCCTCACAGGAGCGTGGCTTTAAGCTGCTGGTAAGATTATGCTGCTGAGCCTGGTGGCAGGCAGATTTGGTCCATAAAATTTCACTGTGGGAGGGCAGTGCTAATCTCACAAGCTGATTGTGGTGGGGATTGGGGGGGCACAGCCTTGATGTTGGGCTGCACAGTGTGGAGATGAAGCTCAGGCAGAGGCAACAGGGGCCATGGCTGGAGGCCCAGCAGTCAGCTCGTGAGCTTGAATAAGTCATTTACTATCTTTAGGTCAAGATTTTCAATCATAACGAAACCTGTTCCTGGGCCAGCATCTCTGGTGGGGATAAAACAATTAATTGGGAAGGGGCAGGAGTTGAAACAGAGTGGGTACAGTGAGTATATTTTGTATCACTTTTGTTCATTGATTTTATTTTGACTTTCCCTATGTTGTAGACGCCATCCAGTTTAATAGAGATTTTTGTGTTTAGGTGTTCCAAATGGTCGCTTTCTTCTGATGCCTTTTATTCCCTGCTTTAAAACAAGTTAATCAAACAGCACGTGCTTGCATGTACACACAACTTGCCCAATGAGGCCTGAGCATTTCGAAAGGGGTGTGGCATTCAGCAGGGCTTAGCATTGTAGACACAAAAAACAGTTTAACTTTAATCAAGGTCATGGTTGCTGTATTTAATCTTTATGTGTTTAAATGTTTACAGGATGTTCATGTGAATTTTATGAATCCTTCTGTCTTTGTGACTCAACCATCTGCCAAAGAAAAAATTAATTTTCCCAGTGAGACAGAGGCACAGAGAGAGACTTAGTGTCCCTGTTTAGTTGATTGAAATGCTGTAGGAGCAACAGGACCGGTACCCCAAAATCTGGGGTATTTATTCTAAAAAGGAACTTTCAGTCTATTCAACATGGCCAGTATTTATTATCCTCTCTTGCCTACTATAGATCCTTGGTGGTGTCACCAGTTTGGTCTGTAGACAAAAGTGCAGAAAATGAGTTCTTCTTTGCTGCACACAATTATCCTGCCAACATAATGAATCTTTCCTAAAACTCTTGGATTGCTCCAGAGCAGAGCTGCTTGAGGAGGAAAGAAAAAAAGGGAAGCCTGTCTGGGAGGAAAGAGAACACTAGTAGGGTGTCAGGAGTTCTGTGCAGCCCTCTGTTTCTAGGATGCCAGTCCTGGCGTGTGGCCATGGGCTAGGTTAGGGGAAGAGAAAAATCCCTGAATCGCTGCCTCCTTGGTTCAGAGCCCTCCTTCCCAGGATTTAGCCGGTAACCAAGATAAGTCATAGATAGACGATGACAAGTCAAGTCATGGATAGACAGTGAGAGGGGCACCATGGTGTATTTTACCCCGTGACTTTCTCACCCCTTCTTCTTCCTTCAACTTTGTCTCAAGTTGAAGAACTGGGTCCTCCTGGGGAAAAGCCCCCTGAGTTAGCCATCAGGGAGCTGTGCCCAGCTAAATGGGCATTTCTGAATGACTTGAGGGCATGGATTTCCTCCAGCGGGGAATGAGGCCCCTCATTCTGCTTCTTTCTACTGTGAGCACCCAGTGTCTCCTGAAATGTGAACAGCAGCAGAGCAGCTGCTCACCCTCATAGGCAGGACCCCACCTCACCTCCATCAGCCTGGGAGATTCTAGTGGACACTCACCAAGAAGAGCACCAGATGCAACAGTCTGGCCACCTGGAGCCCTCTCTGACCAGGACTGCTTTTCCTCTCCCAGTCTCTCCCAGGCCTGTTAGTGGAACACACCCGGCCTCTTCTTGGGGTTGGTTTTGCACTGAGAATTTCCAGTGGAATACAGATGAGATTGGAGCCTTTAGGTTAGTGGAGCCTTTGGATATTTTTGGCGGTACGGTTCTATCAGCATTGTAGAAAGAAGACCTAGCTTAAAAATTGCCTGAAATCTGAGGAGATGAGGTAAGAAACAAGTTACCCAGCGACACTGCTGGCTTAGTAACCAGGTACCTAATTCTTCAATGGCAACCATAGGACCTTATTCTTTAGGTTTAGACACAAGGGATTTTCTTGGTTTGGTGACAGAAAGGTAAAAGTCATATTGCCATCAAGGTCACCGTTGACTTTTAAGAAAAACGCATTCCCGCTGAGCATGGTCGCTCACACATGTAATCCCACAACTTTTGGGAGGCTGAGGCAGGAGGATTGCTTCAGCTCAGGAGTTCAAAACCAGCCTGGGCAATATAGCAAGACCTCATCTCTACTGAAATTCCAAAAATCCAGCTGGGGTTGGTAGCATGTATTTGTAGTCTCAGCTACTTGGGAGGGTGAGGTGAGAGGATCACTTGAGCCCAGGAGCTGCAGTGAGCCCTGATTGTGCCACTATAGCCGGGGTGATGGTGTGAGACACCATTTCAAAAAAAAAGAAAGAAAGGAAAGAAAGCCCTTTCCATGAAATAATTCTGAGCATGAAAATAATGCAGTTGACTGTGGAATAGCTTTCTTAAGAAAAAAATTTCGTTTAGAGTTTAAAATCCCTTCATAATGAACATATGGAGACCATTTTACAATTCCTCCTAGGGTCTCGGGTTTAGTCGTAGGGAGGACATGATGTAAAGTGCATTCCGGATGTGCACAAGAGCAAACTGTGCCAGTTTCAGCCTCTGTAAATTAGTTTTGTTTTTATCATGCCTTAAATTCCACATAAGGGAAAGTTAGACCATCACTCATTTAGTTTTCTCCCTCTGGACCTTCTTTGTACTATTTCAGAGCTTTTCTTGAGTTTTAGGAGATAGAGATGTCTGGAGAGTTAAGTAGTATTTAAGGGTAATTGGTGCTTGATGCAAGAGACAAAGGAGTTGTGAGTAGTTCAGTCCCTCCTCCTACTCCATACTGCAAATAGCATGCAATCAGCTCCTTTTGTTATGGAAATTGACCTTCCTATAGAAGCAGAGAATTTGTTGTATAGAATCATCCCTTGAGCCTTCTTGGAAACAGATGCCTTGTACTGTTAGTGTGAAACCACCAGTAAAGTCAAAAAATATTCCATGTTGCAGGAAAGTGTCTCCCACCATTTTTCCAATAGTTGCTTTTGCCGAACTGATCTTTTGCCGAGAATGCATGTGGTGGTGTATCCTGGGATACTGGATCCCATCACTGGAATTGTGAACTGGGTGAAAAATCCCAGGCATTCAAAGTGATCTTGATGATGCCTTTTGGGTAGAACTTTGACAGCTGCCACTTTTCCATCCTGAGTGCCCCTGTGATGGAGGAGGCATAGATTACAGTGTAACCCATTCCATTCTTTTAGTCAGATGTTCAAACATCACTCTGGTTACTTTTGAGCTCAGTGGAAAGCCCTTGACTTATACTGGGCGATTACTGCTGTCCTTTGAAAGAGTTTTCTCTATCCTTGGCAATATTGACCAAAAAGCTTGAATGTTCATCAGCCTCTCTTCAATCCATTCATAGTTAGTGTTTTGTGTAGTTAATGATGTAGTTAGTATTTGGTTGTCTCAGAAAGTAATACGCATTCATGATAGACAATTGGAAGTGAAAAATATCAGATCGGTTCTGTAGAGTCTAATGACAGTTGAGTGACAAAGGGCTCAGTCACGTGGGCCAACCCCAGACAGGAGGGTTCCTGAATGGAGGAAGCCCGTGGCTAGCCCGTGGCCTCTGGATTATTTCTAGTTTCTGACAACTGCAGAAAAATGTTGTTTTCTCTGAAAATGTATGTTTATTTAACTAGGTTTCTTTTTGCTTCACAATCTGGATTCCATTCAGTCAGTTACCACTCCAATTAACTAACAATTATTTAACATTAACAGTAATTACAGACGCCAGTTAAGCGCCTACAGATGTCAACTGTTAGCTTTGTACCTAATCACTCAATGAAATGGAGAAAGTTCAACAAACATCAATTAGCCAAGCAATTAGTATGAGTTAGGAAAGAGCATGTTATCATGTGTGAGCTGATTCAATTTATTTTATTTTGGCAGTAAAATACACACAGGCAAGCAGCAATACGTTCCTCAGATAAGATAAAACTCTATTGTTTTGCAGCTTACATAAGAATTCTTTTCCTTTCCTGTGCATAAGTCAAATACACTCTCGTCTGGAATTTATTTAACAGAATTTGTCTCAATTACTCCGAAAGCTCAGTCTCAGGAAGCACCTTTGGTGAATTATGAATCCAGTGACTGTACCGTATAAGGAAATGCCAGAATACTTCAGTGGAGAAAATGATTGGTTTCCACTCGAGTAATCCACTCCGTGCATTGCGGATTTTTACCACTTTCTTCCCGAACCTCTGGTGGAACGAGTGCAACAGTGATTTTATTAATTTCATGGTGCCTGAACTTTTACTCAGCTGTCTTTTATTTAGCCTGGAGCTAACATCAAAGTATTTTACCTACTTGCCTAGTCTGTGCTTTTAAAAAGTAGAAACAGCTGTCTATTGAAGATCCATGTCGTGAATTCACCAAGGAGATTCCAGACTCTCCTGAACTCAGAAGTGGCTGTTCCACTCTCTTTTTTCCCCCCTCCGCCTCCTCCACCCACAGAACTTGACTCCTGCCATGAGCTGAGCTTGCCTGGACTTACTGGGAGAGTGCATTCTGAGGCCTGCTGTGATTCTGTGAAGTGGCCCAGAAAGTGGAGATTCATTTTACCTCCAAGAGGAAAGTTGGGCATAGGAGCTGGGCCTCTGGTTCTCCTCCTACAAATGATTTCTCATCAACCCTTAAAGCCCTTGGATGGGAGTGGAAGAAGCCAATCCCTCATGGGGTGCTCTGCCAATCCCTCATGGGGTGCTCTGTCAGGTCTGTGTGCATCTTATGTGCAGAATTTTCCATCCGAACGAGCCTCTCAGCATGAACTGAATGCGAGAGTTGGGAAAAAGTATTCTGCCACTGGTATGGCTTGGGGTGAAGGGCCACCTTGTCCCATGTGCAGTTTCTGTTATAAAGCATTTCCTGGTATACACTACCACACCAGTACATGCTGGATCCTGACAGATGTCTTTGCTCTTCTGCATCAAGTCATCAGGTCTCTGTGAGTCTGCTTTGTCACATTTTGCTGCAGTAACAAAATAGCTCAGAGTCCTACAATAACTAAAGTCTCATGTTAGGTGTCATCTGCCAATCAGCCGCAGCTTTCCTTGTCTTTGTTCTAGGATCCAGGCCAAAGGAGCAGTCCCCATCGTGGTTATTCTTCGAGTAAAGGGGAAAAGAGCAAAGACAGAAGCAGGGAATGCCTCCACTTGGATGTGGGTGTGGCATTTCTAACAATCTCATTGGCCAGAACAAGTCACATGACCGAGCCTGCCATCAGTGGAGTAGAAAGTAAACTCCCACAGGGAGGAGCACAAGAGAAGAGGAATCCACAGGGGTGGGCCTTGGAAGGAAGAGAAAGCAAACACTGCACTGGTGATGCTATCTGCTACAGGCCCATTCCAGAAATCTGACAAATCAGGAGCTGTTGTCTCTTACTGTGTTAATGCAGACGGAATGGAGGGTGGCTTACATAGCTCTGATGATGATCTCAGTAGGCTTTTCTGTTAGAGACCTGGTAGCCTAATAGCCATTTGGTAGGAGTTTATATTAAGTTAGATCTGATACGTTGTCAAGAAATTAATTGCTTTCTTATTGTTTACTTGGTTAACTTATTGCTGGCTTTGAGTGACTTATGGAGAAGTTGCCCCAGAGTGCAGAAATGACTTCAATGATTTGCAAAGAATAATTGTTGGACCGGCCAGCTGTTTAGACTCTGCATAATTAACCCGAGGAAGCATGATGGCTATACAACTTTACTGCAAAATAGTATGCATTGTCATGGTTACTTTGAACATGGGCTTTGGATTTAATATTCTCACAGACACTGCTTTGAATCCCACTGCTTTGAAGACACTAGCTGTGGAACTTTGGGCTACTTAAAACACCTTAGAACCAATTTTTCCTTCTGTAAAGTGGGAATAACCAAACCCATCTCATGGAGCTCTTGTGAGGATGAAGTGAGGCAATGTATAGAAAGTGCTTAGCCTACCTTGTACCATATTTTGATCTAATTATACAGTGGGCTAAGTATTTTACATACGTTCTATCCCCTAATCTTCATAGCAGCTCTTATTTAGAAGAGAATTTTAGAAATAGCATCTCCATTTTATAGGCAGGGAAACTGAAGTTAGTTATGAATAGCTAGCATTTATTGAGGACTTTTCTTTTTGCTAGGTATTGTTCACTTTATATGTAATTCACTCATTTTTTAAATGAGTAAACTGAGGCTCAGAAATTAGGCAACTTGTCCAAGGTCATGCAGCTAGTAAGTGGTGGAGCTCGGTCCAGCTGACTCCCAGACATGTGCTCATAGCAGTCATACTGTGCTGGGCTCTGGGGATATGGCAGAGAATAGAAAGGAAGAGGATCTCTGTCCTTCCTGAGGGAGATACACAACAGGATGGTAAAAATTCGGATTGGGGGAAACTGGGTTCTATGGGAAGACACTGGCAGGAACCCCCAACAAGGACTTCCCTAGGGCTTTTCCTCCCATACCTTCCCAAAGTATTTCATCGTCTCATAAAACATAAGGTCCTGGAGGTTCTCATTCAGGACTTCTCCAGGATGTCAACCATTATCCCATCACCTGTGGCCAAAGGCGCCATAGTTACTGCAGCGCAGCGGGGCTCAGCTTAAGGCATCTCCAGTTTCCTCACTCTTCCATGCCCATTCTTGTGCCTTTGTGTGAACTGATCTTTAGTTTTCAGCTAGATTTTATTAGAAATGATTTAGGAATTTCAAGCAGGGGCATTTCCCTAGCAACCGATGACATAAGCACAAAGCCCAAATCTGTGCTGGGGAGGATGCTGTTAACAGGGAATGGCGTTCTGTGGGCTCCGATCTGCGTCTCTGACCCTCGTAAACCTTGTCTTCTAAAGAAGGAGGCTGAGAGCACATCATTGCTTTTCTAAGAGTCCTTTTGAAGAGGGAAATGTCTCAAGTGTGCCCGTTAATAGACTGATGTGGGAGGCAGTTATATTTGGATGCCTTTAAAAGCCACTTGGAAAACATTTTCCCCCTCTTATCTATCACCTTTCACATCTCTCAGCAGAGTAACACTAAAACCTAATTTTAGCCAAGATTACATCATTTTCTCATTCTCTCTTTATAGCAGGGAAAGGAGTTTCCGTAGTAAAGCTCCTCTCCCCGAAAACCCAGCTCCTCCGCAGGACCTCTTGGGCTTCTGTGAAGGCTGCTTTATCCATAAAGTTTAGTTTGACAAGGAGTCTTCTTCTGAAAGCAGATTGGTCAGCTGGTAAATAAATGACATCAGCGGTGATTCCATTTATATTCCTTCAATTGGCTTAAGGTAGAAGCCATATTGAAACTAATTCTTTTCCTTCACATGTTATTGAGCCCCAACCATGGAACAGGCTCTGGAGGTAGCAACACTGAATAATAGATGACACGCATCTGACTGGAAGAGTAAAATAGTTTAAATGTATTTTGAAATGTAAAAGTAGACTTTTCAAGTGCTATAATAGCAAAGTCACTAATTTAAAAAAAAAAAAAAATAGCCTTAAGACTTTCTTAGGTGGAAAAGCTGATCTGAGGTGAGCCCTGAAGGGTCAGCAGACCAAAAATAGACCAACCCTCAAACTGCAGAATTATGTCTCCCATTTAGAGAGCCCCAGAATCTGCCAGCTTATGCTCGTCATTAGACTAAAACCTGCCCCTTCGAGTTTTCCATTTTAAAAATTGATGCTATTGTCAAATGTGTTAATTAAGCTATTGCAAAGGTTTTTGGCAGTGCCATAAAGATCTGTACGTCACCTATCAATAGAGTCCACTTTTTAAATGTTTCTTCAGTTAGATTTTGTTTAAACCCTTTTTTTGAGACCCAGTCTCTCCTTGTTGCCCAGGCTGGAGTGCAGTGGCGCCGTCTTGGCTCACTGCAACCTCCGCCTCCCAGGTTCAAGCGATTCTCCTGCCTCAGCCTCCCGAGTAGCTGGGATTACAGGTGCCCGCCACCACGCCTGGCTAATTTTTTGTATTTTTAGTAGAGATGGGGTTTCACCACGTTGACCAGGCTGGTCTTGAACGCCTGACCTCGTGATCTGCTCGCCTCGGCCTCCCAAAGCGCTGGGATTACAGGCGTGAGCCACCGCGCCCGGCCTTGTTGTTTAAATTCTTACCAGGTTGGCCTGCCGCAAGGAGGTGGCAGGAGGGAAGCCCCATAACTCAAGCCTGAGCAAGACTATTTGTAAAGTTGAGATCACTCCATTTGACTTGCTTTTCTCATGGGTATCATGAGAAACTAGGGAGTGGCCTCCAAGACTCCTTGTGAATCTAAAGACCAAAGTTTGTGTTAGAAGTATTCTAGGGCCAGCCAGCACGGTGGCTCACGCCTGTAATCCCAGCACTTTGGGAGGCCGAGGCGGGCAAATCACTTGAGGTCAGGAGTTGGAGACCAGCCTGGCCAACATGGCAAAACCCTGTCTCTACTAAAAATACAAAAGTGAGGTGGGCATGGTGGCACACGCCTGTAATCCCAGCTGCTCGGGAGACTGAGGCACGAGAATGGCTTGAGCCCAGGAGGTGGAGGTTGCAGTGAGTGGAGATAGCGCTACCACACTCCAGCCTGGGCAACAGAGCAAGATTCTGTCTGGAAAAATATTTACATATATCTTTTAGGGCCTCTGAGAACCTGACGCTTCTGCAGAGGGCACACATTTTCCCTGCTAACTGTGAATGAGATCCTGAACACTTAGCATTCGAAAGCAGTAGTGCCTTGTAGCCGATACCAGGACTTCAGTCCTGAACTTGTGAACAGAAATATAAGCCTCTCTCTTCAAGAGATTGCACCTGTGTAAGCAAGCTCTTAAAGGTAAGAGGGGATTGAGTCCCGGTGCCAGAGAGGAGTAGAAAAGACAGTGGCCACAATTTGAATACCAGCTGTTAAGGTATTATGGTATTAACCTCCAGAATAAGAGTAACAATACAGAGTTCTCCTTCTCCGCTTGCCTGCATCTTGGGTGCTGTTAAAAGAGATGATTTATCTGCTCAGTAAATGTTTATAAAACCCCACTGTATATATAAGTACTTAGGGTTCCTTTGTACTTGACTTCTCAAGTGGAATGACTGTCATTTGGACCACTTCCTAGGCAGGGATTGCTGCAGGTTAGATGAGGGTGGGGGCAGGGGTGAGATACCAGAGAAAGTGCTCAGGAGCACCCCAGGGGCAACTGCCAGGCAGCTTCTTTTTCTGTGAGATGACTCATTTTACCACCGCGAATTGAAACGAGGCTTGCATGGGCCATTGTAGATAATCGAAAGAATGTCACCACCCTCCCATCTGTCTTCAGCTGTCACAGACTCACAGGCATTTCATCAGAGTTCTGGTACTTCAAGTTCATCTAGGTCTTTTTGACCGAAGCAATCTGACTTCCTACGTTTCTTTTGCTAGAAGGTGATAATAATGGCAGCTTCATTCACTCAGTGCTTCATTTGCTGTTTGTTGGTTTGTAACTTGATTCGCAGTCTTTTTGTGTCTTTGGGGGGAAGTTGGGTTTTAGAGGTGGCACACACCAAAATCATGAATGGATTTAAGGAGGGAGGGGCTGAGCTAATTTGATTGTTACCAAGTCCATAATGTGTTCCTTGGGAGAATTCCACTTGTCTGGACTGTGCTCCTCACTTTCTGAGACTGAGAACTGGAGAAAGGAGGAACGTCACAGACGAGACGGCAAGAAGCTTAGAAAAACAAATTCCTGGATTTGGAGCAGTGTGCTCTGGTGGAATATTAGATGACAAACTACATTTTGTGGTTTTGTTTTGTGCAGTTGGCTGTAGGGGCCACATGGCCCTATGTAATGACCTCTTCCCAAGATGTTAGACATCAAATCAGTTTGGTTTCTACCCCCACGGGAAGAGGAACTCCGGTCGCAAAGAGGCAGCTTGAGAATAACTGGTAAAGGATGACTTGCCATTTCCTCACTGGTCTCGCCTGCCAGGAATAACTGATATTTGACCACATGACCCCGTAACAACCTGTTACCCCTGTTTGGCCACGGCCTCACCCCCCTAGAGCACACCTTCAGGTCAGGCTCATGCCTGATTTGTGCCTTTTTTCCTTCTCAGGACCCTCCAGGTTGAGGGAAGACAGCTTTACACCTCCACCTTCTGTATTAGCTCCAGGATAAACTTGAAAACTGCCTACTGCGAATGTTCTTTTTTTTTTTTTTTTTTTTTTTTTTTTTTTTTTTTTTTTTTTTTTTGGCATTTTAAAAGTTAAGGCCGACTTTGCGATCCCTCTCAGCATCCCGCCAGGTATCTTATCTTATTCAAATATCCTAATTGCTTCTAGGGCTGCACATCATCCTAGCACCTAACTGACAAAATAGACCTTCACCTGAGGGCCTCATTATGCTTTCTGCTTCTGCCAAAAATACCTCCACAATACCTGCTCGACATCCTGGGCTTCCAAGTGACAAACAAATAATTGGGTGAAACAAACCCTGGGCGCCAAGCAGCTGCCATCGGTGTCGAAGCACAGAAGAGTCCACGGCAATAACAGTCACGGCGCTGCCTGGTTCATGTCAGAGCAAATCTTTGAACAGTGAGTTGTGCTGACACCAGAGAATGACAGCTTTGGAAATGGCATGCTAGTTACTGCTGCAAGTGAGGCCTCTCATGTAGACCATGACAAGCGGCTGTCATTTCCATACAGGTGAACAACTGACATCCTACAGGGGGGAGGACAGGAGCCATGCAAGAGGCTGTGTTTGGCAGTAGGTGGGGCCAGATTTCAGAGAGGAGTCCCAAGTACCGGCGACCCTCGCAAAAACTGGCCTAAGAACACACTCTCTTGGCGTGCCCCTTTACTCACTCCCCACTCATCTTCTCTGTTACCTCTTTAGGGTTCATCTGAGAGAGGGCTACAGAAATACAACCCAACATGCTTAAAGGATGTTTGCGTTTTCACTCTGTTCCCTCCACATCTTTTCTTTTTCTTTTTCTTTCCTTTTTTTTGAGACAGGGTCTCACTCTGTCGCCCAGGCTGGAGTGCAGTGGTGCAATCTCCGCTCACTGCAACCCATCCTCCAGCCTCAGCCTGCCAAGTAAGCTAGGACTACAGGCACAAGTCACCATGCCTGGCTCACTTTTGTATTTTTTTGCAGAGACAGGGTTTCACCATGTTGCCCAGGCTGGGCTTGAACTCCTGAGCTCAAAATGACCTGCCCACCTAGGCCTCCCAAAGTACTAGGATCACAGGCGTGAGCCACCATGCCCAGCCTCCTCCACATCTTGATATGTCAGGGATTGGGTTTCTGGGCACAATGCTTATTATAGAGTATGGAAAAGGCAAGGTTTCTGCCGATAAGGAACTCACCGTGAAATGGAATGGGTTAGATGAAATTCAGTGCAGAACTGGGTCTAGACCAGTGGTTCTCAAAGTCTGCATCAGCAATATCTGCATCCTCTGAGTGGTTGTTAGCCATGCAGGATCCCTGCCTCACCCGAAACCTACAGAAATGGAAACTCTGGGGGTAGAGTCAGAACTCTGTTTTTACAAGCCTTCCAGTTAGTTCTAATGCAGACAACTCTGGTCTAGAAACAAGGAAGAACATTTTGGCAGTGAGGTTTTGTAAATGCTCAGATGATTCACAGAATCGCTGGGTGAAATCATGCTCTATCACAGGGTCTGTTCTTAGTTGGGCGGTCTTTTTTTTTTTTTTTTTTTTTTTTTTTTTTGAGGCAGAGTCTCACTCTGTCGGCCAGACTGGAGTGCAGTGGCAGGATCTCGGTTCACTGCAACCTCTGTCTCCCGGGCTCAGGCACTTCTCCTGCTTCAGCCTCCTGGGTTTTTTGTTTTGTTTTGTTTTGTTTGTTTGTTTTTAAATATAAACTTCACCTGATCTGTTCAAAGTGACCCTGCACCTACCATTTCCAATCCTTCCACTCTCTATAGCCTTGTGAACAGGCCTCCTGGTGTTTAGCGTGGTTGTGACAGATGCTAGGCCTGTGCTTAGGGCTCTGCTCATCTGACTAGAGTTTGAAACCGTGACCTTGGGCCAATGTTATGCTGTAACCAGCTGAGCTAACTTGCTCAACCGCTTCTCAAAGACAAACTGTTCCATCGAGTTCCTTCTTGGCAGGTGCTGCATCACCAGTGCTGGCCTGCCATCTGTGTGAAGGGCTATCACAGCACAGAACATACACACATACTGGGCAAATGTGCCGTGATTCCCACTAACTCTTTTGTAAACAAAGTACTGTGTGAATTCTGTTTTAAACTGCATTATCCAGGATTGTAGAACAATGGGCAGCAGGGTTTTGAAATCTTTTTTTCTTCCGTATTGAATATTACAGTTTTAAGGCCATAAAACTAACACGTAAATTGAGGTTTCCCCAAAAATGTAAAACTGTAAGAAGTTTCAGTAAGTTACCTAAATAGTAAAGCTTTTTCAGTTGTTCTTCAGGAATAGGAATCTTCCAAAACTAGTTGTGTTAAAGTAGTGGTTCTCAAACTTTAGCCTGCAGCAAAATTAGCTAGAGGACTTGTTAAGGTACAGCTTGCCGGCTGGGCGCGGGGGCTCACGCCTGTAATCCCAGGACTTTGGGAGGCCGAGGCAGGCGGATCACGAGGTCAGGAGATGGAGACCATCCTGGCTAACATGGTGAAACCACGTCTCTACTAAAAATACAAAAAAATTAGCCGGGCGTGGTGGCGGGCGCCTGTAGTCCCAGCTACTCGGGAGGCTGAGGCAGGAGAATGGCGTGAACTCGGGAGGGAGAGCTTGCAGTGAGCCAAGACTGTGTCACTGCACTCCAGCCTGGGCAACAGAGCAAGACTCTGTCTCAAAAAAAAAAAAAGATACAGCTTGCCGGGGCCCCACCTCCAGTGATTTATGATTCAGTGTGTCTGGGCTAGGGCTCCAGAACTTACATTTCAAGTAAGCAGGTGATACTGATGTTTCCAGTCCCTTAAGAGCACTGTGTGATTTACATGGGTTAAATTTAAATGCCTTTTTCAATAGGGAATATTTTCAATAGGGAATATCATACCACTCAAAGGTGTGAAATGTATCTTTACATGTTAGATGAAATTGACACATGAAAGTGAATTCAGTTTTATCATCAATCAGGAGCTTTTTACAAAATGAAAATTTTCAACCCTAATTTAATATAGAAAATGTAGAAATGAACCCCAGATATACCCATTACCTAGATTCATATTTATCAAGACTTTTCCACAATTATTTTTAGGTGATAGACTGGATAGGATGATGTCCACCTTTTTTTTTTCTTTATTGCTGAAATATTTTAAAGCATGTCTCCGACAACATACCATTTTACCACTACGTACTTTAGTGCACAGCTATAAAAAAGAACATTTCCAGGCCGGGCGTGGTGGCTCAAGCCTGTAATCCCAGGACTTTGGGAGGCCGAGGTGGGCAGATCACGAGGTCAGGAGATCAAGACCATCCTGGCTAACACGGTGAAACCCGGTCTCTACTAAAATACAAAAAATTAGCCGGGCGTGGTGGCGGGCGCCTGTAGTCCCAGCTACTTGGGAGGCTGAGGCAGGAGAATGGCGTGAACCCAGGAGACGGAGGTTGTAGTGAGCCAAGATCATGCTGCTGCACTCCAGCCTGGGTGACAGAGCAAGACTCCATCTCCAAAAAAAAAAAAAAAAAAAAAAAATTTCTTTAAAAATAACATGCTGTTATCACAGTAACTAAATATGCAATAATTCCTCAGTGTCATCTGAGGAATATACCCATCCATGATCTCATCTCCATGATTGTCCCACAAGGGGTCATTTTACATGATCTGTTCACATCAGGATACAAGCAGGCACACATACTGTGTTTCTTAAATCTAGAGTGCTCCACCCTCCCCAGCTTCCCATTCTTTTCAAGTCATTGACTTGTTGCAGAAACCAGGTCAGCTGTCCTGAAGACTGCCCCACATTCTGGAGTCCTTGCGGTGTCATTTAGCTTGTTCCTCTGTCCCTTGTATTTCCTGTAAATAGAAGTTGGCCCTAGAGCTTTGATTAGATTCAGGTTAGACTTTTTGGAAAGAAAACTTCATAGGCATTTTAATGAACCTCATGTTGCCTCACATCTGGGAACACACAGTGTCTGGGTGTCCCAGTTTTAGTGATGTCAAAATTATTCAGTAAGTTTAGATTGTGGCAACCTGATACTTACATTGGCATGTTCCCCATCAAGCTTTTATCTAATGGTCTCATCTGTTGATGATGCTTGCCTGATGCAGTAATTCATTAGAGATGGCAGAGGGTGACTCTTGCAACATTATTCCACATTTATTGGCTGAAATTCTTCGGTACAATGGCTCTTTCCCTCATCAACTAGAGCTCTTTGGTTACACTCAAATATAATACAAGGAAAAGAAAATTCTCAATTCTCTCCTTTTAATTGCACATTTTCAGAGCAAAAAGTTGGTGCTCTACCAGGAGTTTATTAATAAGTCTGAACATTTCTCTGCATTTTTCTTACAATAAATCTAACCTATGCTTGCAGTGTGTTGAGCTTTTCTTACATGCATTGTGTTTATCAATTGGAGGGACAAAATATCTTAAAATTAGAAAGCTACTGCAAGAACAACATCGTCAAATGAGCTCATACAAGCTTAAGTGTGTGTGAATTTAGTCATACCTGCCCTTCATAGCTCTGTTCAAATGCCACATCCTCCAGGAAGCCCTCCTAGCTTCCCAAGGTTTGAACCTTTCCTGTGGTACTTCCTGCATTATGGCTTTTTTTTTTTTTTTTTTTTTTAAAGATGGTGTCTCCCTCTGTCACCCAGGCTGTAGCACTGGCATGATCTCAGCTCACTGCAACCTTCGCCGCCTGGGCTCAAGCGATTCTTCTGCTTCGGCCTCCCAAGTAGCTGGGATTACAGGCGCACACCACCACACCCAGCTAATTTTTGTATTTTTAGTAGAGATGAGGTTTCACCATGTCAGCCAGGCTGGTCTCTAACCCCTGACCTCAAGCGATCCACCTGCCCTGCCCTCCCAAAGTGCTGCGATTACAGGCATGACCACCACGCCCACTGCCTGCCTGTCTTTTATTGAAGTTGTAGATGTCCTCTTCCCCTTTTCTCTGAACTCAACCCCTACCCTACCCATGGTGACCCACAGGGTGCTTTGTAATGTCTGTTGAACCTAAATGAATTAAAACATAACATCCTAAAAGTGATTCCAAGCTTTGGAATTTAGGTTATCACCTGAGAATCTAAGTGACTTGATTCAAGAAAGTAGGCAAAAGCCTGAATCATGCTTGGTCTGATAAACCCATTTGGCATTATTCGAAAATCTGATGATCTCAACTGGGTATTTTTCAAGGAAGGAGTGGGAGGCTGCCCACATATATTGAGTGCCTACAGCGTGCCACGGATTTTCACCTGCTGATTTATTTGATTCATAAAGCAGCCTAGCCAGGTTGGTCAGTCACCTGTGAGAACACTGGTGACTGGTAAGTGACAGTGAGTTCTTGTCATCTCCTGTCATTTGCCCTTTCTCTTACACCAGCCCAGCATAAAGAGGATCGGGGGCTTCGGTTTGGTGAATTTAAAAATGTCTCTTGTTAAAGGCCGGGCGCGGGTGGCTCACGCCTCTAATCCCAGCACTTTGGGAGGCCGAGGCTGGTGGATCACGAGGTCAGGAGATTGAGACCATCCTGACTAACATGGTGAAACCCCGTCCCTACTAAAAAGAAGCTGAGGCAGGAGAATGGTATGAACCCAGGAGGCGGAGCTTACAGTGAGCAGAGATTGTGCCGCTGCACTCCAGTCTGGGCGACAGAGCGAGACTTCGTCTCAAAAAAAAAAAAAAAAACTTCGTCTCAAAAAAAAAAAAAAAAGTCTCTTATTGACAACACAGCTTCTCATTCAGCCTGACCTGTTTGAAGTATATCTGGGGTGGAAGATCCTGGCGATGCAGTTCCAGCCTGGGAAAACTCGAGGAGCGGTTCGGTACAGCACCATGGGTAGCAGGCTGACAGTGTGTGCTACATGTATTCAGTTACTTCGTTTTATGGGAGATTTCATGTGATACTGAGATGTAACCTCCCACCAAATGAGATTTATAGAATTGGAAAGGTATATTTCTAATCAATAAACATCAAACTGGAAAATCTGTAAAGGCATTTTAAGTGATAGTAGTTATGGCTGGAAATCTCCGTGGAGTTCATTTTTTTTTTTTTTTTTTTTTGGACTGTTTAAGTCTTGACACTTGTATTTATTTAGAAACTGGGTTTCGCTCTGTCACCCAGACTGGAGTACAGTGGCACAATCATAGCTTACTGCAGTCTTGAACTCCTGGGCTCCAGTGATCCTCCTGCCCTAGCCTTGTGAGTAGCTAGGACTATAAGGTACGTGCCATCACACCTGGCAAATGTTTTAATTTTTTGTGGAGACACAGTCTTGCTGTGTTGCCCAGGCTAGTCTGGAACTCCTGGCCTCAAGTGATCCTCCTATCTCAGCCTCTGAAGTAGCTGGAACTACAGCCCTGTACCACCATACCTGGCTAACTTTCTTAAATATTTTTGTAAAGATGGGGTCTTGCTGTATTGCCCAGGCTGGTCTGGAACTCCTGGCCTCAGGCAATCCTCTTGCCCCTGCCTCTCAGAGCATCAAGCTCCTGGTGCACTTTGTAAAGTACCCTTTGAGGATGTGTATATTTGTATGTGTCAGTGAGAGGAAATTGATCTCCAGAGGGGTGGGTGGAAGAGCACTTGTCCCTAGTTAATCCTTTTTTGCCTGTTCTTTAAAAAGCGTGATAGATAGGCCAAGCCACTTAGAGTTTTCTGGTGGCAAAAGTTCAAGAAATTCCTTCTATTTATGCACTATCTGTGTAGCTTCCTCTTTGAAGTGCCTCAAGCCCTCGCCAGCCTCTTCTTGTCCGTTGCTGGTCTTTGGCTCTGGGTGCCAGTCAGCCTCAAGGGCGGTGCTGCCTTTTTTGGCAGAGTATCACTGTTAAGCCACTTTTCGTCTTTAAAAAATGCTACACAGAGGTTTTTGAACCTGAAGTGCAATTATTTTAAAGGCATCCTCACCACTCACTTCCCGAGTGCTCTGTTATACCCAGTGCCACCTGCCAACCGCAGTGAACATCCAGCCATGTTATTTCTTCCATTCCTGCCCTGGAGTAAAGTAGATTCACTGAGCTGATGACTCGTGTGCATTTGTACATTGCAGCCTTAGCTTCCCTCTTGAAGCATGTACAGCATTCATCACCCACCATTCATTCATTCACTGCCCACTCCCACCACAGCTGTTTCGTGGTCTGTCTGCTGTCTGTGCCACCCCCAGCCCATCAGGTGGGCCTTTTGGTAGTGATGAGGTCACCTGTGGGGGAAGAGCTTTAGTTTCCTCTCCTCAACTCGGAAAGGCCTCTTCCTCTTGCTCAAGAGGGTGCTGCTGCTTCTGCCTCCTTCCCCAGCCAACCTCCATAGTTAGTCCAGCATTTCCATCCCAGCTCACCTTTTCAGACATGGACCCTCAGTCAACTATTCCCTTTTCTCCTGGCTTTCTGTTTCTCCCCGTCTCCTTAGCTGGGAGACTCCTTAAAAGAGTATCCTTAGCTTTAAAAACAGTGACACAGGCTGGGCGCAGTGGCTCACGTCTGTAATCCCAGCACTTTGAGAGCCTGGGGCGGGTGGATCACTTGAGGTAAGGAGTTCGAGACCAGCCTGGCCAACATGGCAAAACACCGTCTCTACGAAAATACAAAATATTAGCCAGGTGTGGTTGCACACACCTGTGATCACAGCTACCCAGGTGGCTGAGGCACAAGAATCACTTGAAACTGGGAGGCCGTGGTTGCGTGAACTGAGATTGTGCCCATGCACTCCAGCCTGGGCGACAGGGTAAGATTCCGTCAAAAACAAAACAAGACAAAAAAGCAAGAACACAGAGATGCAAACAATAGATCTAGCCCTGTTGCTTCTTCTTGTACTTCAAATAAACAAGCCTTTTTTGATATCTTTTCTCATTCCCCTTTGTATAAAATACCTTGCATTGGTGTATCTTTTTGGTGATAATTAAGGTGACTATATAACTTACTCTCCAGGCCTGTACACTTTTGAGAGTGAAATTGACTGTTTCTTAATCATTGTCCTGGGACAACATGCCTCACCCTGGACTGTCCATTTAAACCAGGGCGTGTAATCACCCAAGTGATCATCCAAGGTTTTTCAGTTTCTCAGAGTGGTTCAGTCCACTCGTGATGATACTGCCATTTGTTGAGTACTTACTATGAGACAAGCTTTGCTCTGATCACTTGGATTAACCCATGGAACCCTCACAATGCCCTTGTGAGGTAGATGGTATGAACACCATTTTGACTGTGAGGAAACTAAGGCTGAACAAGTTGCCCAAGGTTACACACTTAGTTTCGTCCTCCATACTCACCCGATGCTACATCAGCCCCCAAGGTCAACATCTATATCTCCCCCGAGCTGTTAGCAGAGATTTCTAAATGTCTCCTCAATTAAAAGGAGTATACACTGTAAACAAGAGTGTCGCCTTCCAAAGTAAGTGTTTAGGGTTGCCTGACTGTCAAGGGCTCACTAACAGGAGTGAAGTACTTAATTCTTCTCTCAAATAGCACGTGGAGCTGGCTTGGAACAAGCAGGGCTTCCCCATCACTAATATTCTCTAAAACACACTTTTGTTTCTCCCCCGAGATGGAGTCTCACTCTGTCGCTCAGGCTGGAGTGCAGTGGCTCAATCTCCACTCATTGCAACCTCTGCTGCCCTGATTCAAGTGATTCTCCTGCCTCAGCCTCCCGAGTAGCTGGGATTACAGGCTCCTGCCACCATGCCCGGTTAATTTTTGTATTTTTAGTAGAGACGGGGTTTCACCATATTGGCCAAGCTGGTCCTGAACTCCTGACCTCGTGATCTATTTGGAGGCCTCAGCCTCCAAAGTGCTAGGATTACAGGCGTGAACCACCACGCCTTGCCAAGACACACATTTTAAAACAAAGAAATGGAAAAGTCTAGACTCTAAGCTGGTTACACCCGACACAGTGAAATTCTGGTTATTTGTTTCTGCTGATTTTTCTCGTCTCACCAGTTTCTCATTCCCGAAGATAATTGAGGATTATTTTACTTAAGAACTGGAGTTAACTTAGTGACCAGATATTAAGCCATGAATTGTTTGGTCTTCCTAGGAATGGGAATTTTATACAGGTACAAGCATCTCTTTTGAGAGCTTAGGCCTCTCGCAGATCTCTAGCCTGATGTCTCATTTCTCTTTTCTTTCCCTTGCTGTTGCTGTTCTTCTTCCCCTACTTAAAAAGCCTTTCCTGCCCAAATCTGAATCATTACTCCATGGAGTTTATTATTTAGGCAGATCCGAAGATCAACATGAAGTTTTTTGTTTGTTTTGTTTTGTTTTTTAATGCCACCAGAGTGACAGGAAGATTTATTGAAAGCTGAACTTACTTTGTTTGCTCTAATATTCACACGTCTCAAGAGTTTAAGGAAGTGGTAAGTATACCTGCTGCCTCAGGGAATACTGTTAGGGTATGAGCATAAAGTCATCCACACTGGTCTCCAAATCACAGGCATCAATCTGTAGGGATTATGCAGCGGGAGGGAAGAAGGTGGCTATTACCCAGAAGAGAGCTGCTTGAGAGCTTTTCAGCATGCTTCCCTATGGGCAGAGTATCTTCTCCTCATGTTCCTACGAAGTGTTATGGAGAGGAAAGTAGTTGGTAGGGATCTTTTTATTGTATATATTTTTTAACACACACACCCCTTTCTTTCAGCTCTGTTTCCCTCTAAAAAGGTCCTGTTCTCATCCTGGCCACCAAACTTCTTCCACGAGGGGTCCCTTCTCTTTTTCTTTGTCACCAGACCAAATTTGTTAACCATCTTCAGAATTACAGGACTTTAGTACCTGAAGAATTCCCTTTAAAGTGGTTCCAAACTCAGCACCTTTAGGCAACACAGCTCATTGTTTGCTTTGTTGAGAGAAGCTTGTTTTGAAGAGCTAGGAAAATGAGTTCAAGCTCAGATTTCTCTGGGTAGAAAGGGTATCCCATATCAGATGATGATGTGAAGAAACAGTTTGTGAGCCGTAAAGTGAAAAGGTCTTAAATATGAGAGAGAAGCCAAGGGGTGTATATTTCAGGTAACATACATACACAAGGGAAACAGATCTCTGGCATCTCACCACATCTGTAAATCTGGAAGACTTCAGGTGAAAATGAAAAACATTTGCTTTTTTCAATCTTGGGGATTTCTAAAACATTCAGTTCTTTAATAATAACAGTAATAGCACCATTTGCTGAGCCCCAAATATACTCAATCTCCACTCATTGCAACCTCTGCTGCCCTGATTCAAGTGATTCTCCTGCCTCAGCCTCCCGAGTAGCTGGGATTACAGGCTCCTACCACCATGCCCGGCTAATTTTTGTATTTTTAATAGAGACGGGGTCTGCTGCTCTGCTGGGCTCCTGATATGCGTTCTCTCTAGTGGGCCCAGGACCTGCACAGCTGGTATTGTTACTGCTTTATAGAGGTTCAAGGAGATGGCATGCCAAAGGCCATAAGAGTGATGTGTGTGAGAGCCAGAATTTCATTTTTGTGTCAACTTTTTTTTTTTTTTTTTTTTTTTGAGTTCTAGTTTCACTCTTGTTGCCCAGGCTGGAGTGCAGTGGCGCAATCTCAGCACACTGCAACCTCTGCCTCCTGAGTTCAAGCTGTTCTCCTGCCTCAGCCTCCTGAGTAGCTGGGATTACAGGCGCCCGCCACAATGCCTGGCTACTTTTTTGTATTTTTGGTAGAAACCAGGTTTCACTATGTTGGCCAGGCTGGTCTCAAACTCCTGACCTCATGTGATCCACCCACCTTCTTGTGTGAATTTATCCTGTGATCAGGTATTTGAGTGCCTACCTGACATTGTCTGAGAGACAGTGAACACTGAGATGTTGTACACAGCTTTGCTTGTAGCAGTTCATGATCTACTACTGGGCTAGTCAGATATTGACCCCGAGTCTATTGGACCGTAGCTCACTTTCTCTTTATGTTGCACAATTGCAAACCTGGAGAAATGTTGGAAGAACAGTATGACAAACACCCATATACCCTTCACCTACATCCACCATTCTTAACATTTTTCTACATTTGCTTTAGTTCTGTTTTCAGCTAAGTCATTTCAACGTTAAAAGTATCATGATGCTTCAGTATTCGTCTGCTGCACTTTCTGCATAATCTCAATACCATTATCAACCTCCAAAAGTTAGCTGTGATTCTGTAATGTTATCTAGTATATAATTCATATTGAACTTTCCTTGCTTGTTTCCAAAGTGTGCTTTTGAACAAAATAGTGAGCTTTTTTTTTATCCTTTCATTTTTGAATCCAGGATCCAATCAAGACCACACGTTTTTGGTTGATATGTCTCTTTGACCTCTTGAAATTAAATATAGCCCTCAATCCCACCCCCCAACCCCTTTTAAAATCTTGAAATGGCATCAGAAGTTAAAAGAGCCCAGGCTGGTTGTCTTTTAGGAAATCCTACTTTGTGAATTTCCTCATGGTGGCATTTGTTACCCGATTATTTTTTAATTAAAAAAAAAATCCATTTTCAGTCTGTGTTCACACTGCTTTATGAGTCCAGTTTACTTAGATTTTTTGTGGGTGTACTTAGATGTAGCTGCTTTGGGAAGAGGGACACATGGAAAATAACTATAAGGGGAGACAAGGGAGACAGGGAATGTTTTGTACAGCATTTTATATGCTATAAATAATTATGGCTCTATAGTCAAATGAGCTTTTAGAGCTCTGGATTCCATTGGAATTTAAGGATTCTTCTCTTCCCCTCTTTTCTTGCAGAGATTAGTTTGTAGTTGTCAACAACCGTGGAACTGGTGAACTGCTTAAATCATGATCTTTTCATTAAAAAAGGATTTAATTAATTAGACTTGACCAGCAAGCTGACATGTTAATCGATAAGGGAAGTGGGGCTCAGCGCCCCTTAAGTTGGGAGTCCCCATTAAGTCATTATGATGTCTGCTGAAACATTCTTCTTCACAATGATTCTTAAGAATTTTTACATAAATCCCTCTAATGTTAGAAAATCCTGTCCCTTTCAAATTCCAGAAAGATCTGAATTGTGTTCATGTATTTCAGATTCAAACTGTTGAGGATTTTAGGGAGCCTCACAGTGTCGGACAGGCCCTTAAATACTGTCTTATTTTTACTTTTGAAGACCCAGTGGGCCTGGGCATCCTTTGTCACGTAACTTCAGCTTTTACAAACGAACTTCATTGCAGTTTATGATTTAAATTTAATTTGTTCCCAGATAAACCTGAATGTTGATTAAAAGCAGTAATTTGGTTAAGTGTCAGAATTAGAAGAAGGATGTGGAAAGTGAGGAGTCAGGGCTAGCAGGAGAGAACTCAGCTTTGTGAATCACCTGCAATGGGTGGTGCTTTATAAGGCTTTTTTCCCTAATCCTGTTAATCAGGAGATTTTCCTTTTGGAACTCTTGACTGAAAGCTTCTTAGTTTACCCACATGTTTCTCCGGGATGAATGTTGAAAAGAACTTTTTTTTAATTTATTTTTTTATTTTTTTATTTTTTCCTCTATACAACCCCTTTGCAATTGCTTTGGTTTCTAAGTTTCGTGGTTGCTCTGGGAGACATCACATTCACCCTCTCAACCCATGATCTTGAAGATGGGAGGTTTTTGGGACCTCATTATAGACCTCCAAGGGCACTAGGAAGCTCAGAGAGGCCAAACTGCCCCAGGACCAGTGGGCTGGCAAATGGCACACCTGGGTTTGGCAGAAAGCCCCTAGAGCCTGCACTCTTAGCCACTCTGTTAAAGGAGCTCTTCTTTTTGAGTCAGACAGCAAGAAGCGCCCGCTGTATAGATCATCAAGTGCATAATGCTTGGAGGCATTTGAAGGAAGTAAAAGGCTCTATTTTTTTTCCCCAGAGAAACTGTTTTAATTTACCTTTCTGAGTTGTAGAGAAAAATACTCACGTAGTTCTGCTCTTATTTATGTATTTTCAATAAAACAAACTTGTGCATTTGGGTTTTAGTGTACAGGTCATCGGCCATATGTAAAACTGATTTGTTAGGAGTCATTACCTAGAAAATAAAATTCCGAAATAAAGATCAAGTATTCCTGAAAGTAACGTTTTATTTATAGACCTTTGCAAGTATACATGTAGAAGACTTTTTGAGAATTTGAGAAGGGTTTTTGAGACGGAGTCTAGGTCTGTCACCCAGGCTGGAGTGCAGTGGTGTGATCTCTGCTCACTGCAACCTCTACCTCCCAGGGTCAAGCAATTCTCCTGCCTCAGCCTCCCGAGTAGCTGGGATTACAGGCGCCTGCCACCACGCCTGGCTAATTTTTGTATTTTTAGTAGAGATGGGGTTTCACCATGTTGGCTAGGCTGGTCTGAAACTCCTGGCCTTAGACGATCCGCCCGCCTCGGCCTCTCAAAGTGTTGGGATTACAGGCATGAGCCACCACATTTGGCCGAGGACTTCTTTTATAAATGAAAATGTGGCTGCCATTTTGCAGGAGCATATATACCTTTAGGTGTTTTCAGTTACTTTCATATTTGATTCCATATTTGATTTACGATTTATTTATTTTCTACCCTGCAGGGGTAGAAAATTAATATTATAACTGGATTCTCTGTTTTATAGTAAGCTTATCAAAAATCAAGGCATAGTGAGAATTAAAACATCAGTTTATTTTGGAAGAATGATTTTATTTTCATCCTGATATTTCTTTTTTTTTTTTTTGAGACGGAGTCTCGCTCTGTCACCCAGGCTGGAGTGCTGTGGCGCGATTTCGGCTCACTGTAAGCTCTGCCTTCCGGGTTCACGCCATTCTCCTGCCTCAGCCTCCCGAATAGCTGAGACTACAGGGCCCGCCACCACGCCCGGCTAATTTTTTGTATTTTTTAGTACAGACAGGGTTTCACCATGTTAGCTAGGATAGTTTCGATCTCCTGACCTCATGAACCACCCTTCTCAGCCTCCCAAAGTGCTGGGATTACAGGCGTGAGCCACTGCGCCTGGCCTCATCCTGACATTTTTTATCTGGTAGGTGCTAAGGTGATAGCATGCTGCTAAAACTAGATTAGTAGTACTTAATCTAGATGGATCATTTTCAATAATTCCATGCGTTAAACAATTTACTGCCTCCATTATAAGGTGTACCATTGACTTAATACTGGTTTTTTGGGGAGGGAGTGAGTTTGAGAAATACTAGGATGTTAAAAACTGCTATGTTGATTGCAGGGACATCTGGATTTCAGGAACATTAGCACGTACTTGTACAGGGGTGTGTCTTAGAAATGAAGAACTATGGTACATGTATGTAGCATATGATGTCACATTTTATAATTTGTCTACTTAAATAATGATTTACAGATCTTTTGAGAAAGAGAGCAAGGAGGTTGGGCCTTTTAGTAAGACAGAAAAATTACCTTCCCTTCAAGACTTGGACAAATTAAATTGGACTTTGAAAGTGGTTTAGACTTTTCCTCTCGGGTAAATCTCAGAAGTGAGTGCCCTGGCTGAACATGAGGGAACGTCTGTTGTCAGAACCCTGAAAGCCTATTTGAAATGTCATCAACTTGGAGCATTCATTGGCAGCGACTATCAACAGTCCGTTTTAAAAGGATGCCTTGGGTAGAATGTAAATTACAGTGGCAGGCCATTAGTCCTTTCTAATAAGGGCAACTGTTTAGAAGAATTACGTTGTAAGAATGAATGAAATTTGGAAACAACTCTAGTCCCCATGTTCTGTCGTGACTGTCAACACCAAATGTATTTTCATTTTTGCAACTGCCTAAGGATTTTCCGTTTAACAAACTTACATGGCAAATGGGAACGCAGTGGCATTCCCTGAGAGTCCGAAATCTGGTTCGGCTCTGCTGTTAGCACATTTGCCTGCAGGGATTGATGTATCTGATTGAAAAATGTTGAGTTCAGCCAAGACTTGAGGTTAAGGTCCTTCTATTTGTTTTGAGTCAGTTCCTACAGGTAGAGAAATTGAAAGCCCAGAAGTGGTTTCATTGCCCCCAGTAGAGATAAATGGCCAAATGTAATAAAAAACAGACAGTGCTGTCCTTAATTGTCCTCCCCTTTATATAAAGGACCTGGGAGGTGGATCACCTGAGGTCAGGAGTTTGAGACTAGCGTGGGTGGCAGGCGCCTGTAGTCCCAGCTACTCGGGAGGCTGAGGCAGGAGAATTGCTTGAACCTGGGACACAGAGGTTGCAGTGAGCAGAGATCGTGCCACTGCACTCCAGCCTGGGGCACAGAGTGAGACTCCATTTAAAAAAAAAAAGGACCTAGGAGAGAGGAAGGCTAGAGGGTCTAGAGCCAGGTTGTATTTTATTAAGGGTCAGGATTTACTATGTTAAGTTTTAAGATGTGAATTTAGAATTTTTTTTCATATTTTTAAGAAGAGAATAGAAAGATAATGGAATATATTTGACACCTGAAATGCCAACTCTCAACACATTAGAAGTTTTTATATAGAGACAATGGATGTGTTTATTAGAAACCTTTATTTACTCATAAAGAAAATCTCCCAGGGAATATTTTGCTATCATACCATACATATATTTGAATGAGACATGTCATTTCTGTAAAAAAAAAATTACCTCATTGAGTCATTCCCACCACATATTTGAGCTAATGAATTGCTGTATGGAAATATAGTAAACAACTCATGGAGATCCTATCGTCGTATATGTGATATAAATGTCCACATTTCCTATCAAAATGGCATCTGATGTTGGCCCTTTAAAAGTTCTGTGGCTTAAAATACTAACAGTAGGAGGAAAATAAAGAGACCAAAATGCAAACTCAACAATGAGTAAAAATACCACAGTACAAGTGGACCCTTCTATAATTCTGTATCCCAGAATTTTTGAGAAGAGAAGATAACATCTTAAGCATTAAGAAATCCTGAGGCCCTGTCCAGCTTATTGCTGTTGGAGCACCCAAGACCCTTTAATCCTCCAGTTTAGAGGATCATATTGTCAAGTCAGAGAAGCTTAAACACAATAGCATCTTCTGGAACCTGAATGACCTGTATTGAGAGTGGATCTCGTGTTTTTGTTCTTTTGAGAGGCAGGTGTAAAGGATAACACGTGGGATTATCTTATTTTAAAGCATGTAAAAGCCAATCCCCACCTTCCTCATTGTCTTTCCTCTCAGCTTTTGATCAGGTAAATTCTAAAGGCAGATGCTAGTGAAGAGTAGGTAGTTAGGCTTGTGTTTTCACTTCTCCGTGCCAGCTTTCTGTCCTCACCCTCCTCGTCAGTTAGCACTGATGAATGTGTAGAATTTGTGAAGGCTGGGTATTAACATCGGTAATGTAACTTTCAGAACCTCCGCAGTGTCTAAGGGGAGGAAGCTTATTTCCACCCCACCTCGTGGGAATTCAAAGGTAGCTTTCCAATTGTGATCAGATTAAACGATTCCCTCCAGGCCAGCGTGTGGGAACCTGCACATTCCTACCAAAGCAACGGTAATTGTACCCAAGTGTGTTTTCAGATTTATGTCATAGCAAGCAAAAGGGACCACAGCCGTGTTTGTTAGAGCCCCAAATGCCTGTTTGCCACAGGGCTGTTTGTTGTTTGTTTGTTTTCTGCTTGTTTGTTTTGAGATGGAGTTTCGCTCTTGTTGCCCAGGCTGGAGTGCAATGGTGCAATCTTGGCTCACTGCAACCTCTACCTCCCGGGTTCAAGCAATTCTCCTGTCTTAGCCTCTCAAATAGCTAGGATTACAGGCATGTGTCACCACACCCAGCTAATTTTTGTATTTAGTAGACTATTTAGTAGGTCAGGCTGGTCTCGAACTCCTAATCTCAGGCGATCTGCACGCCTTGGCCTCCCAAAGTGCTACAGGCATGAGCCACCGTGCCAGGTCGGGCAGTTTTTAAAAGTTATGTTTCAGAGGTTAAAAATTTATGTCTTAAGATAAAAAGACTTTCTTAACTACCTAATGTATCCCAGGATCTATGTCTTGGTTTTATAAGACAGGCTGGCAGTAAATTTCAGACCTGACCTAACAAGTTAAAATCCTACTCCTGGGCAGAAGTCTTCTGTGTTAGTGACAATACGGAATTGAAGGAAGGCTTCCATTTGTGGATAAGTGTGATTGGATGAAGGCCAGGATCTACAGGTAATACAGTGGAGGAAACTTAGCAGGTCAGGACCTGATTGTTCAGATTCTTCTATGTTCCCCTCCTCCGGGAATAGGGAGGGCACCTCTCGAATGATGGTTTTACGGTGTATTTCAGGGGAAGGTTAGAAAATCCTTTCTAAATTTTATGACCTGCTTTGGGGAAAGAAGGGTGGGAAGGTGAGAGTGACCTTCCTGCTACTGCTGTTTTCTCAAATCCCAACAGACCGTGTTTTGGGGTGGTATGTCCTGAAGCACATCGTTTATAGAAACAAATAAAAAATTGTTTGCTTTGTGATGCTGTCCTGATCTGTGGATCTTAACTGCTATTACTCTGAGATTTTCTTAAAGCAGATAATTCTTTTTAAATGCTTTATGCCAGCCAAAGTTAGAAGAGAATCCTAAACGTATCCTTATTTTAAAGTGCAGGATTATCATGGTTTTTGTGGTGCAGCATTATCTGTTTGGAAAACTAGGTCTGAAAGACCTTTATCAGGTGGAGTTCCTCTAGGCAATTTCAAAGTCCATCTGGAGGCTGGCTATGGTGACTCACGCCTGTAATCCCAGCATTTTGGGAGGCCGACATGGGTGGATCCCTTGAGATCAGGAGTTCAAGACCAACGTGGCAAAACCCCTCACTTCTAAAAATACAAAAATTAGCTGGGCATGGTGGCGGGTACCTGTAGTCCCAGCTACTTGGGAGGCTGAGGCAGGAGAATCACTTGAACCTGGGAGGGTAGAGGCTGCAGTGAGCCGTGATTGTGCCACTGCACTCCAGCCTGGGAGACAGAGCAAGACTCTGTCTCAAAAAAAAAAAAAAAAAAAAAAAAAAAAAGTTCATCTGGAAGCAGCACCGTGCAAGTTGTGCCTTTGACCATTTTCCCAACTGGTGATTGTACCAGTGAGAGAGAAATTCACATCTTGTATTTTTGTGTGTGTAGCCTGAGTAAGAGTGCCAGGGCAGTCTACATTCTTAACTGATCCATTAACTTTCTTCCTCCACAGATCGTTTCCTTAACAATGCTCCTTGATTAGAAGAAATGTCTCCTCTCCTCCCAGTTACTCAGTGAACAGCCCTCTCTCCCAAGGGGCTACATGAAAGGGAAACCCAAGCACAACCTCCGGGCAGGACTAGCAGCCTGGGAGGAGTCACTTACTGTTCTTTGGGAAAGCTGGGGCTGCTCTGCACTGGAGAACAGCGATTTATAAAATGGGGTGAAAACGACGGCCCCACCCTCCATCACTCTTTGTCTCTTGGTGCTTTCTGGAGACTTTGGAGACCTGCGCCAGGGGTGGGGCTTGGAGCTCCTGTGCCGATGGTTAAGGATACCATGGCTGGGCCAGTGCGGACCCCAGTGCTGTTCCCCACTCCTCCTCTGCCTCTCTCTACTTCTCAGTTCCGTCCTGGTCAGGAGCCCAGCGGCCCCAAAGACTGGTAATAGCCTGGCCTGTACCAGATGCCCCGTTACTCCCCCAGGGGCCTCCTTCTTCCCACACTTCATGATGCCCAGTTTCTGTTCTGTTTTCTTTCCGGGAAACGTGTCCTACCAAGTAGCTGGGATTACAGGCACCTTCAGGGTAGGACCCAGCTCTTACTCTTCAGTAAACCCCTAGTTTCAGGTGTTGAAATTTGGCAGTCAGTCAGGTGTTGTTGAAATGACCAGTAATTGTTTCTGTACTGTAGATAATAAAGCTGCGGAAATTATTCTCTTCCTGAAACCCTGAAGACTTCAGAAATGTGAGGAAGCCAGGCCTCAAGTGCCCTCCGCTTTCAGATGTTAGGATAAAAGGTTGAGAAGTTGTTATAATTGAATGAACTGTGTAAGCACAATGCCATGAACTTCTAATTTCCTCTTGCAGAAGATCATGACACTATTTGCCCATTGTATGTATGTATGTATTTATTTAGAGACAGAGTCTGGCCCTGTCACCCAGGCTGGAATGCAATGGCGCGATCTCAGCTCACTGCAACCTCCGCCTCCTGGGTTCAAGTGATTCTCTTGCCTCAGCCTACCAAGTAGCTGGGATTACAGGCACCTGCCACCATGCCCGGCTAATTTTTTGTATCTTTAGTAGACACGGAGTTTCACCATGTTCACTGGGCTGGTCTCGAACTCCTGACCTCATGATCCGCCCACCTCGGCCTCCCAAAGTGCTGGGATTACAGGTGTGAGCCACTGTACCCAGCCTATTTGCCCATTATTAAGCAGTAAAAGGACAACCATTTTTTTTTAATTGAGTTAGACTTCACAGACCATGAAATTCACTCTTTTAAGGGGTACATTTCAGTGACTTTTAGTATGTTCCAAGAGTTATGCAGCTATCAATACAATTAATTTTAGAACATTTTCATTCCCCCAAAGGAAACTCTGTACCCTTAACTTCCGTACCCCTCATCCTCCCAACCCCTCAGCCCAGGCAGCCAGTAATCTGCTTTCTGTCTCTGGCTTTGCCTGTTCCTGGGCACTTCATATACATGGTGTCGTACAACATGTGGTCTTTTGTGTCTGGCTTTTTTCACTTAGCATAATGTTTTCAAAGTTCATGTTGTGGAATATATCAGCATTTCATGTTTAATTGCCAAATAATATTCCATTGTATGGATATGCCACATTTTGTTTATTGATTCATCAGTTGATGGACATTCAGGTTGCTTCTATTTTTTGGCTACTCTGAATAATGCTGCTGTGAACATTGACGCACAGGTTTTTGTGTGGATGTAAGTTTTCATTTCAGGTATGTACCTAAGAGTGGAATTGCTGGGTCATGTGTTAGCTCTATGGTTAGCCTTTTGAGGAACTGCCAGACAGTTCTCCAAAGTGACTACACAGTTTTTCATTCCCACCAACAGTGTATGAGGGTTCCAGTTTCTCCATATACTTGCCAACACTTGCTATTGTCTGCCTTTCTGTTTATAGTGGGTGTGAACTAATATTTCATTGTGGGTTGGATTGGATTTGCATTTCCCTAAATGACTAATGATGTTGAGCATGTTTTCATGTGCTTATGGCCATTTGTATATCTTCCTTGGAGAAATGTCTGCTCCAACCATTTGCCCATTGTTAATTGGGCTATTTGGTTTTTTTATTGTTGAGTTGTAATAGTTCTTTATATATTCTGGATCCTCAGCCTTTACTATATAAATGATATGCAAATATTTTCTCTCATTTTGTGAGTTGTTTTTTCACTTTCTTGATAGTGTCTTTTGAAAGACTTCTTTTTAAAATAAAACTAAAGACTGATCATTCATTTTGTTTAACTTTTTAGTGAGTATTCATTCCAAATGACTGTCAAGAAGACACTCTTCTTTTTTTTTTTTTGAAATAATTTTAAACTTATAGGAAGGTTGCAAGAATAAGAATAGCACAAAGCTCGTATATCCCCTTTACCCAGATCTAACTCTTAATTTCTTGCTCCATTTGGTTTCTATTTCTATTTCTCCCTCCCTTTCCACTCCCCCAGCCCCCACACACAAATAGACAATTTTTTTCTGAAACACTTGAGGGTAAGATACATATATCATAACCTTTTATGTCTAAGTAATTCACTGAGTATTTCCAAGGAATAAGGGTAATGTCTTACATAACCACAGTACAGCTACCAGTTGCAATAAATTTAACACTGATGTGATACCTTTATCTAATCAGCTCATCAGATTCCAGTTGACAAAATGTCCTTTATGGCAATACTTTCCCCTCCAGTATAGGATCTAGTCTAGTGTTGGGTGTTGCATCTGAGTGAAAAAAAAAATGTCTATAAGAGTATTTCCTAAACATGTGATTAATAATCGTACTAAAGTGTATTATGCATTATAGTTTTCAAGGTATTTTCTTGTTTCTTTATTATTAAATATATTTATTTTTCTTCATAGCAGATACTTAGAATAGTGCTTAGATTAGCGTGGTAACTACTACTTAGATTGGTTCGTGCCTCAGAATTTCTAGCAGGTCTCATCTGACCCATCTGCCCTTTAGGACTCCTCACATGGAGAGGAGGCTTCCATGTCCTGAGCACTTCCCTAGAGAAGAGGGGGTGAAGGAGATAGGGATGGACCAGTCTACCTGTTGAGAAAGAGAGAAGTAGGTGTCTAGGTTGACCTACAGACATCACAGGGCCAGGTCCCTTCCTTCCTAGCAGTGCTGTTTGTCAAGACCCCTGTCTGTCTCCCCTGACAGAAACCTTGCGGCGGTGCGGGTTGGCGGGGGGTGCATCCAGCGTGCATTCTCCTTATCGTTTGGACTCTTGCTGTTCCTGCCTGGCTCTCATTGAATCCACTTAGTCTTCTTCCTGATGAGTTGGCACAGGCAGGCCCAGCTTTCCCTTCAACATTTTGTCATCTTACACATAACCAGATTCCAAACCCTCTCAATTCTAGCAATTCTGCTTTAGGATAAGAAAAAAGTATGTATTATTTTTGCAAACAGGTGCAAAGTAAATTGGTAATTGTACTGAAGTACATTATGCATTGCAGTTTTTCAAAGCGTCTTCTTGTTTCTTTATTATAGTTATCTGGCCTCATAACACACACTTGAGGTAGACGTGGCACGTGTGATCTCCATTTTGTCCACAGAGGAACTGTGGTTTAGGAGGCAGCCCCTCACCAAAGCTCACACCTGTCTTCTCTGATTTTGCATCTTACGCTATTTCCGCAGGGCTGTGCTTCCTAATCAGTTTGTTAATAGAACTCAGTATTGTGCCTTTGGTAGGAATTGGTTTATACACCATTCAAGAATAATAAACATTTACACTCTCGATTTTTAATGATCTGAGACAGCACCGAAGTATATAAAAAGGTTAGGCTCCTGAGCATTTAATTCTTCAAGGAAGGGGGTGGAGGAAAATCTCTATCTGCAGAGATAATAGCAGCTTAAGGGTATCTTAAATAGGATGTTTCTCAGGACTCTTGGAGACTTAGAGCTAGTGGTGTTTAATAACCACAGTTTACATCACTCAGAGTCATGGAATAGTTCTGTTGCATAAACAGAGCATTTTATAGAAACTTGGAAATCCTCACCGCTGCAGGACAAATGCTCTACAAAATCGAAGATGCCAGTTGTCTAGTTTTCCCCTAACAATTTTGTATGAAAAATTTCAAATATATAGAAAAGTGAAGATCGTTGTACAGTGAACACCTTTATTCCGACTTCTTCCACTCCCACCTCTACTCTAACCGCCCCCCCATCTAGATTATGCAGTTGTAACATTTTTCTACATTAGTTTTTTGGGTTTTTCTGAGATGGAATCTCACTCTGTCATCCAGGCTGGAGTGCAGTGGTGTGATCTCAATGCACTGCAACCTCCGCCTCCAGGGTTCAAGTGATTCTCCTGCCTCAGCCTCCCAAGTAGCTGGGAGTACAGGTGCCCACCGCCATGCCTTGATAATTTTTGCATTTTTAGTAGAGACAAGGTTTCACCATTTTCACCAGGCTGGTCTCAAACTCCTGACCTCAAGTGATCCTCCTGCCTTGGCCTCCCAAAGTGCTGGGATTACAGGCGTGAGCCACCACACCTGGCCTCTACATTAGTTTTATCACAGAAATCCAGGCTATTTTTGATATACTTTAATATAATCATTAAGCATCTTTGATGTTTTGGATGGAAGAGACCCTACAGTCTCTTGGTGGGTGAGTTTCCTTTTATTTTTCAGAATCCCTTTGAACCGCGGCAACGTGAGACAGAGCTGAGAGCAAGGGCCTTGATCCTCATAGTCAAGGCTCCCCACAGCCCGCTGCATGCTCCAAGCTTCATGTTGGACCCCTTTGTCCAGATACCATGAAAACCCTGGCCGGGCGCGGTGGCTCACGCCTGTAATCCCAGCAGTTTGGGAGGCCGAGGCAGGCAGATCACGAGGTCAGGAGATCGAGACCATCCTGGCTAACACAGTGAAACCCCGTCTCTACTAAAAATACAGAAAAAGCAGCCGGACGCGGTGGCGGGTGCCTGTAGTCCCAGCTCCTCCGGGCGCTGAGGCAGGAGAATGGCGGGAACCCGGGAGGCGGAGCTTGCAGTGAGTCGAGATCGCGCCACTGCACCCCAGCCTGGGCGACAGAGCGAGGCTCCGTCTCAGAGAAAAAAAAAGAAAAATTAAAAAAAAAAGAAAACCTTGATAAATATCAGTATGGAGATACATTGTCCCCCTCCCCCCTTTTTCACTCAGTTAAAACTCTGTCCCAGAATGAGGTGTGGCGAGACATATGGTTTGACATGCTTGTGGGGGCTGGCAGGGTGAGGTAGGAATGGTGGTGTAGTTACCTGGCATCTTATCTGCTCACTGGAAATGTTGGGCACTCAATAGATTAGTCAGAGTTTCCAGAAATAGAAAATAAAGCCATATAATAAATGCAGAAGTCCCTTAGTTAATGTCAGCTGTTGTATGATATCTGCCCTAAGTCGTTTTATTGCCTTTGTAAGATTTTTAAACTGTTGATATCATTATCCCTGCCTCTTTTAAAAATGGAAGCAGCGACTTCCTAAAGAGGTTGTTATAAGACATTAGAAGACCTGCTTTCATGCCTAATAGTTATCTAAACTGAAATTCAGTATAGCAGTGTTGAAGGTGAAAGAAGTTTTGGGTACTTTTAGGTAGCAGAAGAGATAATTATAAGCTTTCAACCCAAGGTCAAGATAAATATAAATCTGGAGGAGGAAAAAAACGAAGTCTAGCTTCTCATTAGTAGGACAGCGTTCTCATTTTATAAGACCTTAATACCCAATAGGAAATGGCTGTCAATTCTGTTCATTTTATATTCTCACAGCCTGTCTCTCAGGTGGGAGAGCACAGCTAATTCTTAGGGTAAGTGTTCTCTTCTTTTAGAATAAAACCTTACCAAAGGAGAGCTGAAATGGGTTGTCCCCGAGATGAGAAGGCTGGGAGATGTGTTTGGTTCCCTCTGCCTCACTTCGACCTTTCTAAATCAAGAAACAAACAAAATGAAATCGACTTGTGAAAGAATGTCAAAACGACATGGCAAATTCAGTTGGTTTCTGCAGAATTTTCTTCCTCCATTTCCTTTTTGAAGTTACAACAGTCATTCAGGAGCAGCATGTCCAGAGGAGAGGAGCTGGGAGGGAGGACGGGTGGCTTCTAGAGTCAAGGCTGGGTTTGCCTAACCCTGACCCTCACGGGGGTGAAGCGGATGTTCCGAAGAATGCATTAGCCTTTGACTCTAAGGACCGCAAGGAGAGGTTTCTTCTGAATCAAGTGAATGCGGGTGCATCACCCTGTCTTCCTCATTCCCTGTGTCAGGGAATGCATCGGTAGCCTAAATGACTTTCCCTGGAACTGAAGCATGTGTTGGCTCTACTGTGGTACCTTAATGTTTTCCTGAAATCCTCCATTTGAAGGATAGAATGCTCAGGAGTGAGAGAATACTATGTTATTAGAATGCTTGTTAAGAGGGAAAAAGAAAATAGAGCATTAACAGACAGGCCATGTTCCATTCTCCCTGAGGAAGATTTATGTGACCTAGATGAAGAAAACTACAAATCTTGGAGAGACAAGAGACTTCAGAAATGGCAAGTTCTTAATTTAGAAGGCAAAGTATTGAAGTTTATCCAAATTAATTTGGAAGTTTGGCTCAGCTGCAATCAAAATCCTTATTTGATTGACAGTGGGGATGGACAAAATGGAGTTTGGATTTGAAAATCTACATAGGAGGAAGTGATAGTGTATCTGTTTTATTATACGTGTGTGTGTGTGTGTGTGTATAACAATAAGAATGTCATGACACTGTTAATAGACCATAAAGTGACAAATTACCCCAAAACAAATCCCATTTTCACATAAAAATTTAATATATTATAAAAAAGCCTTCACAAATCAAAGGGGAATGAAAGGCAGGATTATTCATCAGATAGTTAGGTCTTCATCTCACACCAGAATAAATTCAAATGAACTGAAGAGTTAAATATGTGTTACCAAAAAAAAAAAAAGCCAGAAAATCAATAGATCGTATCAATCACTCCTCAAAGTAGATGTCAGTATGGAAAATACTTTCACTACCAAGTGATATAAAATGTGGATTGAAGAAAAAGATGAAATGACTGGCATGCTTTATTGCCGATTGGTTTAGGGGGTCAGGTGTAGATATGTTTGTTACTGTTTTCCAAGATTTGTGACGTGGTTGGAGTAATTAAAGAGAAATGTATTTGTAATATGCATGCTTTAAGGTACATCTATTCCTACTTTTAAAAGTGGCAGATTAGTGTTTTTAATGCATAAATTAGTTGAATGTTAATCCATCCAAAGAGGGATTTCTTCTGACTGATTGGGGTGATTAGCTGAAAGACTGTTCCTGGAGAAGAGAACGCTGGTGGAAAATGCCCAACTGTTAGGGGAATGAGGAACGACAGTGTTGTTCGCTGCATTCCTAACGCTGGCTTATTGGAGCTGTGTTTTCTGTTTCATATACTTTGTAAAAGTATTGTTGCCACAAAGTGCGTCTCTGCCTGTCAGAAAGATCCAGACATAACCCAGATGGATCGTGCAGTAGAGTCACAAATAGGCTGTCCTGCTCCCAGTGAGCGACTTCCCTACCCCTTCATCCTCCTTGTGAATCACCAGCATTCCTGATCACTTTCCGTGATTCCAGCTAGGTTAACAAAGAGAAGAGATCATTTCCCTCGTTGCAGTCTCCCCGTTAGTCAAAAGTTTTACTCTCAAGTGACTAAAACGTTAGTCATAACTGCTTACAAGGAGAAAAGATTATTTTCCTTTTACTTCTTTAATGCACATCTGATGGAGACGCTGATAAGCAGTAAGAAATGGAAACAGCAAGGACCTAGAAGGTGAAAGTAGACAGATTTGGGTGGTGCATGCAGGCTACTTAATGATCCCAGGTGGCCTGGAGTGTTCTGGTTGCATTTTCCATGGGTCTAGCCCTAGAACAGAGACCATGGGCATCAGCCTGCCCCTTGCCATGATGTGGCTCAAGCACCCGTGTGCCAAAGGACTGGAACATGAGATTTCTCCACCGCTGTGACATCTATAAATTCCACATAGTCCACAGAATCAAAATGGAAGAGAACCTCACATTTCTGATTGCCAGTCAGAAGGAATATATTTTTGAAACTCAGTGTGCTCTGTTATTTGTAGTGCAAGATAGAAATATTTTAACCAATTTTATCCAGTTCTTATTTAATGTCTGTGATTTTTGGAGGAAGAGACTATTGTGTCATAGGTATTTGAAATTCACAGGCCCCTCTCCAACCTAATTTTTCCTAAATGTGTTGGTTTCCCTTTCCTTAAATTCACAACCCACAGTTACTAAATAGTTTCCAGAGTAGACTGATGTGCATTTTTCTTTACAGCTCTGTCATTACTTTCTTTATTATCAGAGAGTACACAGGATATTGAAATAACCTAAAATCCAGAGAGAAGGAGGAGCCAGGGGGGTGAAGAGAAGCCCTGACCTATTTTAGAGCCCTGGGACTTCATAGGTAACGTTGAAAATGGAAACACATCATTGCCCATTTTATTAAGGTTGTGATTAGCAGTAAAATATAATGCAGAGAAATTATTATGTTGCAACCAATTAGCAATAAAGAGAATCATTTTAATATACAAATTAATTCGATTTTAAATTTTTGGCATTGGGAATTTACAAAGCCCTCTATTTGAAGGCTTGTATGAAAGACATTCTTAAACCAACTTTTGGTCAAAGTCCGTAAAGCTGAAACCTGACATGAGGAGGTATGGCCAGGTTTTCCTGCATCTCACGGTGCAGTTAGGGGGCTTTGAGACTTCATGGGCCTCTCTGCAAACTTTCCTTAGTACTTAGTACTAGGAAATGAAGTCTTCCAAATAGTTGTGTCCTAGAGGGAAGTTACAGACGTCAGTCAAGTTGTAAACATGCAAAAATGCTGGGAGGGGCAGTTCTCCAAACAAATGACCGTTCTCACTGCGGTTTTCTCCTGGTGCTGGAACCTTTAACTCCTGAGTTGGTTCTCTCTGATTGGCCAGAGAAATGGGTGTTGCTGCTGGAGCAGATGAAAAGGCCTTTAAGGCTTCCTGAAGCACTTAGATTAACTAGCATTTTTTTTTCTTGGAGCAAAAAGTTGGAACAAGTTTTTTTTGTTTTTTTTTTGTTTTTTTTTTTTTAATGTTTTGGACATGTGACAAACGGGTATAAAGTTATGTGTTGTGCCTGAGGAGCTGGTGAATGGAGTTGATCTTTTGAGAGTTGCTTTTAGATGATTGTTAGCTGTGAGGTACACGGCGGGCATGAAGAGAACCAGTGTCTGTCCCTCTGCAGAAGCAGTGACTGTGAGCTCCACCATGAGCTGCCAAGGCCGATACTGCTGGAGGATCTTTAATGCATGATGCAGGGCTGCAGTGCCCCAATCCCCAGAGGAGCGGCGACAGTCCAGGGAAGAGAGGGGACCACGTGTGTGTTACATGTTATTGATCACATTTCTCTCTATTGGAAAGGAGGATGTTGAAAGCCAATCACGTGGTTTTTCTAGTCACGTAAGTCCTTAACACACTGGATATACATAGTTCAAATACAAGGAAATTAACCTGGTTTCAAATACCTTTTCCTCATTTTATGGCATATGGAATATAGAGCATATTCAAAACCCTCCCATCCCCTACCTTGTGGATGACACATCTACTCAGAAGGTTTTAACTTACTTTCTGTATTCTGGTGGTGTCCATGAGACCTTTGAGGCCTTTTTTTTAGAGAGATAGGGTCTTGCTGTGTTCCCAGGCTGGAGCACGGTAGTGCTGTCATAGCTCACTTACAGCCTCCAGCTCTAGGGTTCAAACAATCCTCCTGCTTCAGCCTCCTGGTTAGCTGGGACCACAGGTGTATGCCACTATGCCTGGCTAATGCTTTTTATATTTTGAAGAGACAGGGTCTCACCATGTTACCCAGGCTGGTCTTAAACTCCTGGGCTCAAGCAATCCTCCTGCGTCGGTCTCCTAAGTAGCTTGGACTACAGTGCTCAATACCACACCCCGCTAATTTTACCCTTTTTTTTTTTTTTTTTTTTGGTAGAGGTGATCTCACACTATGTTGCCCAGACCTGTCTCAAACTATTGGCCTCAAAGCGATCTTCCCACCTTGGCCTCCCAAAATGCTGAGATTACAGGCGTGAGCCACTGTGCCCAGCCACATTCTTTATCTGTTAAAAAAAAAAGAAAAAAAAAAAGTTTGGATGTTATGATGTTAGTAGTGTGTCTGATTCTGAAGTAATAGGATAGGAGATAGAGAAAAACTGTGACCTGCCCAAAGTCTCAAAGCTAATTCTAAATAACTAGAGTTGTAGAATCTTTTGTTTGGAGGACGATCTTAAAGGTGATCTGTACTCAGCCATTTGTCTGATGTGTAAAGCCTCAGTCTGTAGCTTCCCAGCCACGTGGTCACCAAGGCTGTGTCTGAACACCCCTGAGACGCCTTTCAAGGAGCACCGTTCTGTCTTTGGGCAGCTCTAACTGTTAAAAAACAAAGTCTTCCTTACATTAGGCTGACGTCTGTTCCCCATGTAGCTGTTCCCCTTGGGGCCATGTAATACAAGTCTACTTCCTCTTACAAAAGACAGCCCTTCAAATGTTGGACAACAGCAGTACTCCCGGCCCTCCTGCCTCCCCTACCCTCATCCACTACCAAGGAAGCATGGCTGTGAGTTTGTTCATCATCCTTTGAATGTGCTCCAGCTCATGCACAGCCCCTTTAAAAGGAGGTACGCAGAACCTGATTCTCCCAGTAGAGTTTAATCAGTACCTGTCATCCCCATTTTCCAGTGACAGATTTTTATTGAGACAGCCAACACTTGGATCAGTGTTGCTTTTGACGAATTTCAGGTTACTGCAGAGTGAATCCAAAAACCAACTATTTTCAAATAAAAGAAAGGAGAGGCAAGACTTAGTAGCGGCAGGCTTTTTACAGTCCTTCAGGTTTCAAGTGTCAGACCTTACACGTGGTGCTATTGTAGCTCCAATTTTGTTGTTTTCTTTTAACCCATCATTTCAGCCTGTTAAACTTTGGGGATTCATATTCTGTCATTGAGAGCTGTCCTTCCTTCCTTTGCTGTTTTGGACGACTTAGTGATGCCTTTATTAGAGCTTTTACTACATTGTATTATGGCGTTTATATCTTTCCTCCTGAGTTCTGCTAGGATCATAATCATGTCTCATATTCCTCTTCTCTCTTTAACACTTACAGCTCATAGTAAGTGCTAAGTCAAAAGTATTTGCTCTCCCAAATTCTGCATATTGATAAATTGTTTATTAATAAATATATATTATTCATGCTGTTGTTTAAATATTTATCATACTTATTTGAATATGAACATTCAATTTATATAAAGTAATAAATGTAGGTATTTTATTCATAAATAAGTTACTTATTGGCCGGGCAAGGTGGCTGAAGCCTGTAATCCCAGCACTTTGGGAGGCCAAGACAGGCGGATCACAAGGTCAGGAGATCGAGACCATCCTGGCTAACCCGGTGAAACCCCGTCTCTACTAAAAATTCAAAAAACTAGCCGGGCGAGGTGGCGGGCGCCTGTAGTCCCAGCTACTCGGGAGGCTGAGGCAGGAGACTGGCATGAACCCGAAAGGCGGAGCTTGCAGTGAGCTGAGATCTGGCCACTGCAACTCCAGTTTGGGTGAAGAGCGAGACTCCGTCTCAAAAAAAAAAAAAAAAAAATTATATATATATATATATATGTTACTTATTAAGTACATTGAAGAGGACAATGGCTAGATGCTGTTTTGCACCCACTGGAAACTTTCCCCTGGGCGGGCACAGTGGCTCATGCCTGTAATCCTAGCACTTGGGGAGGCCAAGGCAGATGGTCAGGAGTTTGAGACCAGCCTGAGCAACGTGGTAAAACCCTGTCTCTACTAAAAATACAAAAGTTAGCCGGGTATGGTGGCAGGTGCCAGTAATTCCAGGTACTTGGGAGGGTGAGGCAAGAGAATCGCTTGAACCTAGGAGGTAGAGGTTGCAGTGAGCTGAGATCGCAGCACCACAATCCAGCCTGGGTGACAGAGCGACACTCTGTCTCAGAAAATAAAATAAAATAAAAAAGAAACTTTCCGTTCTTTGTAAGATAAGGTTTATTTTATCATGAATTCCCCTAATTTTATAGTCAATTCTGTTGTAATGCTATGTATACTTACCTAAAAATCACCACGCTGTTCACAGTGGTACAAATGAAGCTGTAAGGCTTGTGGGAAAAATGGGATTAGGGACCAAAATTTATCACTGACAGACAGAAAAAGAAACAGGAACCCAGTAAAAACAGTAACTTAGTTTTACACGTGCTAAATGGTTAAGAAATAATAGGCCAGGCGCGGTGGCTCATGCCTGTAATCGCAGCACTTTGGGAAGCCGAGGTGGGCGGATCACCTGAGGTCAGGAGTTCGAGACCAACCTGACCAACATGGAGAAACCCCGTCTCTACTAAAAATACAAAATTAGGTGGGCTTGGTGGCACTTGCCTGTAATCCCAGCTACTTGGGAGGCTGAGGCAGGAGAATCGCTTGAACCCAGGAGGCAGAGGTTGTGGTGAGCCCAGATCACACCATTGCACTCCAGCCTGGACAACAAGAGCGAAACTCTATCTCAAAAAAAAAAAAGAGAGAGAGAGAGAGAGAGATGCTACAATAAATATGGCATCTGCGTTGTAAAAAGCCTGAAGTAGAGAGAGAGAGAGAGAGATGCTACAATAAATATGGCATCTGCCTTGTAAAAAGCCTGAAGTTTGCTTATGGGAGCTGACATGAGGAGGGTTGGAGCCAGTGGTTATAGTGGTGTGGTGGAAGGAGGATTATCTGAAAGAAAGTTGTAACAGCAGATCTGAATGTGCTAGACTCATAGCACACACAGTCAGCTGAGGAAGACGAGGAATGCTTGAGGCTGTATGGTTAGTGTATTCCTCTGGGCTCAGGAATGCAGCTCACTTCACTCCATGCACCTTGTACTTTTTGCAGACAAAATTGCACCCAAGCAAACGTTACATTCACATTAGAACAAACTCAAATTTCAAAGCAAGCGTCACAGCAGCTCATGTTTCTTTGTTGTGTTTTTTACTTGATCAGTAAAGCATCTTTTTTGTTCTTATAGTTTCTAGGCACTGGTATATAAGGATATATAAATTATACTACCCACTTACTCTCTAGAAACTCTTGGTCTTAAAGATTGGTTTATTTTTGCTAGAAGGAATGAAAATACACGTTAAAGAGACATACTTGGCTGATCTAGCCATTTTCCAAAGTCTTCCCCAGCCAGAGGAATATCTCGTAAGTCTGGTTCCTAATTATATTTAGCAGATTTCTCTAAAATCTAAAAGCTGGAGTTTGAATGCTTCTTACTTTTCAGCTAGTGTCTAAAAGGGGATACAGTTAGGAACAGCATAGAAGAGAAACTTGTATTTCACCTATCAAGTTTCTGATTTAAAAGTGAAATTTCAGCCAGGCACAGTGGCTCACGCCTGTAATCCCAGCACTTTGGGGGGTTGAGGCAGGTGGATCACCTGAGGTCAGGAGTTCAAGACCAGCCTGACCAACATGGAGAAACCCCATCTCTACTAAAAATACAAAATCAGCCTGGCGTGGTGGCACATGCCTGTAATCCCAGCTACTCAGGAGGCTAAGGCAGGAGGAGAGCTTGAACCCGGGAGCAGAGGTTGCAGTGAGCTGAGATCGTGCCGTTGCACTCCAGCCTGGGCAACAGGAGCGAAACTCCATCTAAAAAAGTGGAATTTCACCTCATATCATTTACATGTGTGTGATTTGATGATGGCTTTCATCGAAAATAGACTAATGCCAATAAAATCATAGATTCCTAGAACTAGAAAGAACCACAGAAATCAGGAAGCCCAAACTTCTCTGTCTTTCAGATGAAGAAACCAAGGCTCTGGGAAGTGAAATGTTATGTGCTCAATCACCTAGCTAGTGGTAAAGCCAGAACTTGAGTCCAGTTAATTTTGAAACTATAATATGTTGCCTCTCAAAACTGAATCATAGAAGGACGTAAAGTCTATACATTTAGGAAGAAATCTAAAGTCTATACATTTAGGAAGAAATCTAAACTCATATTATTTCAGCATTTTAGTCTGTTTAGTAAGGGAGTTTCACCAATTTAGTTACTACTGATAATAAGCTTCCCATTGTTTTATTTTTGTTCCTTTAAGAAATCTGGGTCAGGTGCTGTGGCACACACCTGTAATCCCAGCACTTTGGGAGGCTGAGGTGGGCGGATCATATGAGGCCAGGAGTTAGAGACCAACATGGCCAACATGATGAAACCCCATCTCTACCAAGAAATACAAAAATTAGCCGGACGTGGTGACACGTGCCTGTAGTCCTAGCTACTCGGGAGGCTGAGGCGGGAGAATCACTTGAACTTGGGAGACAGAGGTTGCAGTGAGCCGAGATTGCACCACTGCACTCCAGCCTGGGTGACAGAGGGAGACTCTGTCTCAAAAAAAAAAAAAGCTAGCATTACTCAGACTCACGGAAGTGGCTATTCCTCAGACTGTGTGCTTTATAAATTCACATGTTTGTTAAGGCAGACAGACAGAAAATTGTGTTATTTTGTACCCAAAAAGATTTAAGCATTTGTCGTGCATTCATCTGGGGTTTTGAGGGGAAAACATCCTTGGTTATGTTTGTGGGATTTGTAGTGCCTTCTGGAGGATTAAGACGTCATTGCCTCTAGGCAGGGAATGCCCTCTTTTCCAGTTGGTGGGTCTTATTTTGTTTATATCTGTTTCCTCCCAGCATTGACAGATTTGACATGTGTGCCTGATGTGCACATTCGTGCTAGGCCCATAGTTTTGACTGGGGCCCTCATGACTCATTGTCCATGGTCACTTTGCCTGGGAGCAATCATCATTTCTAGTGTATAGGAACTTGAAGCAAAGAATTTGCTGCATTTTAGAAAAGCAGGAAGGGATGGTTAAAGTGTAGGTGTAGGCTCTCAGCTTTCAGCTTGGAGGGGGCAAAGGTGCAACTTTCTTCGGTCGTCCCGAATCCGGGTTCATCCAACACCAGCCGCCTCCACCATGCCGCCGAAGTTCGACCCCAACGAGATCAAAGTCATATATCTGAGGTGCACCGGAGGTGAAGTCGGTGCCACTTCTGCGCTGGCCCCAAGATCGGCCCCTGGGTCTGTCTCCGAAAAGGTGGGTGATGACATTGCC
>NW_016811820.1:3193848-3234120 GCF_001698545.2 Rhinopithecus bieti
AAAAAAAAAAAAAAAAGTATAGATGTAGGGGTAATCTTACCCTGACCCCCGCCCCAGCCCCTTTTTTGTAAGAGAGGTTATCCAACTCATGTATTTCCAGCCCCTAGTGTTGGCAAAAGCATTTTCACATCGTTCTCACTTTTCTGGCTAAGTCCAAAAAGTTCCTGGGAAACAGGTTTTATTTTTCCTCAGGGGATGTTTGGATTTGAAAACACCAAATTTCAACTGGAATCGTTTGTCCAAGTGTGGTGTTGAAAGTGATGTCTAGATCGGAGTAAATCAGGATCTAAAGAAATATAACCAACGTCACTCATTAACAATGGGTTTTCCAAGGGTGAGTGACATGAAGCCATTTGTCTGCAGTGAGGTAGATGTGCTCCTCTTTTCAGTGGCCCCCTGAGGCCGCCAAGGTCACGGGCAAGCACATCCTCGATTTGGGGCCATTAGCTGAATGCCCTCTGTTTCATCTTGGCTTTTCTAGGCTACCTTCTCCTGTCTTTAAGGTCAGGGTTTCAGGATGTCCTTCAGTTCTGCTTTAGTCAGGACTAAAAGCCTTCCATGGTGCCTTGATGAGGAGGACATGTAAGGAACAGGCACATTCAAATGAAGTCAGCCTATGTTGATTTTGTGAACACAGGGAACAACAGGCCAGCCTTCAGTGCCGCCTGGCTGCCGGGCGCATGCTGTTGTCGGACCGATGAGCGAGGCTCCGTGCAGACAGGTGACATATTTGAGGTGGCAAGAGCAGCAAGAGCTTCGAGATCCTGTCATTTCACCTCTGACAGTGTCTTTGTGTCTTTGTACAGTTGAAGGGCCTGACGGACACGTGAGCCCCCCTGGGCAGTCATCTCTTCAGAATGCTGCTTTCCTCCCACGGGAGGAGCTTGTACCTCTCCCATGTGTACAGGGTGCTTATGCGCTTATGAGCAGGCAAAGGAGCAGGGGACGGGTTCTTCCACATCACCCTTCCAGGTGCTCTGGAGTTGATGTGCCCTGGCCACCTTTTCATCATCCCCCTCCAGTTCTACTGCAATGATGCTTTGCAGGCTCTCCTTAGGAAAATGGTGATTTCAGTATTATATTAATAATTAGCAATTTTTTTTTGCAGTTTTAAAAACTGACTCTTACCGCCTGCGTTCTAGGAAAGTCCTTATTATACGTTTCTGTATTGTATCATCTCCCAGTTGGATGTGGATGTATCCCGATTGTATTTCGCTATCATTACAGAGATTTTTATTGTGTCAAGACGGAACCCTGTTTCTCTCTCCCCAGCCCCACGTACTTGGAGCTTAGTCATTCGTGCATCTTTCCTTCCAGCATTCATTGCTCCTCAGTGTTTCATTTCCATTTAATTTTTCCATTTAGTTTTTAGCAGTTCTCGTTGGCTGATGTTAAAAAGATTTGTACTTTGGTTTTCTTATAATGAGTGTTTTAAGTTACCTGCCGACTGCGCAGTTGTTTGACTTTGTATCAGGTTTCCGGATTTAAAGCCAGTGTTCTGTTGAAAATTTAAATACTATAGAAGGCTGAAAATACAAATCCTCTGACAGCTCCTCATAACAATTCCCAGGGTAGCAGCTGTTTATATTTTCTTGTTTTTTTCTTTCTATGCACATAAAAGTATGTTTGTCCTCATAAAGTCTGTTGACTGCTACAGATCGAGTGCGCAGACCACAGGCGTGTACCTAGAGGCTTCGCCCACCTTTGATTATTAACAGAGCTCGCCTTTAACATTATTTGCTTTTGATTGCTCTTTTTGTTAAACAGAAATAACCAAGCTATTAAAATCTTTTATGATTTTAAATAGAACATTAGTTTTATTATATATTGAAAATGGATCCTTAAACTTCATAATTGCTTCCAATTATTTCACATTTGCTTGCGTTATATACTATTATTTTATTGCAGTCTAATGTCCATTTATGGAAACAACTCCAAAGAGACATGATTTTTCTGGTGTAATGTGTAATTGTTTATTGAGTATTTTTCTCATTATGATGATTTTTTTTTCCTTTTGAATTGCAGTTATAAAAGAACTTGCTTATATTTTGTAAATTGATTATTATGTGGTTAAAGAAATCAACGATTTATCAAGCGCTCACTCTATGGAAGGCACTGTGCTCAGAATTGAAATAAAGGCAAAGATTTAAAGAAATCCCTCCTCAAAAAAGTTGTGTGTATTAAAATATGAATAGCAGTAAGGTTTTTTTTTTTGTTGTTGTTGTTATTTTGAGACAGAGCCTCACTCTGTCACTCAGGCTGGAGTACGGTGGCATGATCTCGGTTCACTGCAACTTCCGCCTCTCGGTTCAACCGATTCTCCTGCCACAGCCTCCTGAGTAGCTGGGATGACAGGCACCCGCCACCAGGCTGGGCCAATTTTTGTATTTTTAGTAGAAATGGGGTTTCACCATGTTGGTCAGGCTGGTCTTTTACTCCTGACCTCAGGTGATCTGCCCATCTCAGCCTCCCACAGTGCTGGAATTCCGGGTGTGAGCCACCACGCCTGGCCTGGGATTAAGTTTTATTGTCATTCAAGTATGAACATATTTAATCTTGTATAATAAAACATAATTTCTTTATTATATAAGAAACATAATGTATTGCTTGCTAACACCAGGGACATTAAGTATAGACTAGAAGTTCACCAGAGCAGGTGGCTAGCAGGGGCTGTGAGACTGGATAGGGGTTAACCATGAGCCTGAAAGATGGGATTCATCAGCCATTGGAGAACTTTAAACCGGCTTTTGTGAACACGGGGAGTAGCAGTGTTGTTGTAAGTAGTGATTATTGTCAGCATGATCGATTTACATTTAAGAGCTTAGTCAGGCTGCTGGCGGACAGTGGCTTCTGTAACCATTATTTTGTTTTAAATAGCATCACATAAGCAATAATTTACCCATGAACCACCGGTTAATATTGGGGGAATGAAATCAATGGATGCTGTGATTCTCAGCTTAGATGATGGGGACAGGACAGAGTGGGAGTGGAAGGGGGTGGGCGTGATTTTCGTCCTGTTGAGAGCTGGAGGTAATGGTAGGACAGCCAGGTAGACAAGGCCCTCAGGCAACAAGGCCATGTAGGTTAGTATGTGTAGCTTCTTTTGAATAAGAAACAAATGAATGCCATATTACCTTCTGCCTTCTTTTTTGAAAACATCTCTGAAGATAAAGTTCAGGTGATTGCAGGAAAGTCATTCTGACATACATTTCCCAAGCATCGACTTGGTTGTCTGAGAGCATTTCCCTTCTGGAATTGTAATTGTGAGTGGTAAGCAGCACTACTGTATTGGCGACTTAACTCCAGCTCTGTCCAAGGATAGGTAAAACTTCCCACTGTCTCTTTCTAGAGGCTACTTTGTAGCATTTCAGATGTGAAAGGTGACTCCAGCAGAGAGCTCATTTCTTTTTTTAAAATATTTATTTATTTATTGTTTGTTTGTTTGTTTGTTTGAGACGGAGTCTCTCTCTGTCGCCCAGGCTGGAATGCAGTGGCGCAATCTCAGCTCCCTGCAACCTCAGCCTCCTGGGTACAAGTGATTCTCCTGCCTCAGCCTCCTCAGTAGCTGGGATTACAGGAACCCTCCACCACACCCGGCTAATGTTTTTTTTTTTTTTTTTAAGTAGAGACAGGGTTTCATTATATTAGCCAGGCTGGTCTTGAACTTATGACCTCAGGTGATCCGCCCGCCTCAGCCTACCCTAGTGCTGGGATTACAGGCATGAGCCACTGCGCCCAGGCCAGAGAGCTTATTTCTTTTTTTTTTCTTTTTTTTTTTTTGAGACAGAGTCTGGCTCTGCCACCCAGGCTGGAGTACAGTGTCGCAATCTCGGCTCACTGCAAGTTCTGCCTCCCAGGTTCACACCATTCTCCTGCCTCAGCCTCCTGAGTAGCTGGGACTACAGGCACCCGCCACCACCCCCAGCTAATTATTTTTTTGTATTTTTAGTAGAGATGGGGTTTCACTGTGTTAGCCAGGATGGTCTCGATCTCCTGAACTCATGATCCACCCGTCTCGGAAGTGCTGGGATTACAGGCGTGAGCCACCGCACCCAGCCCAGAGTGTTCATTTCTAACAGGCTTATATTATCACCATCCTCACTGCTTTCTAAACCTTATAGGTATGTAGCTTCAAAGTTTATATTTGAACATTTTTCCTTTATCGATGACAAATTAAGGATAATGAAATGAAATAATGGCAAGCGATGAAATAATGGCAAAAGATTTTATTTTCCTACAAAGTATTTATTACATGGATGTTTTATAGAAAATCAATGTGAAGGTTGATAGGCTTGTCCTTTTAAAAAGATACATTACTTCAAATATAGGGAACAGCAGAATGCTCCCCATCATGCCTTTTGTAAAAACCTCTTTCAGCTTTGCAGCCATCATGCCTGGGGATAAGTAGATTATTTCTTCTATTCCTAAAGATTATTATAGATAAAAATCATTTGGTGTGGAGATTCTTCGTTTATAGCTACGTAGGATGTAGCATTTATCAAAATTTCTGCAAATCAAGGAGATCGTGTTCATGAACCTACAAGTGAGATATTTTAAAAGACCGCGTTCTGGAAAGGTGAAGGAGGATAAAGAAGCAGCGTTCTTTCAAGGGTGCTACCAACATTTGGGACTCTGAGAGGTCCTGCAGCCCAGTCGCTGTTCCACTCCACGCGTAACGCCTCATGGTTCTTTCATGGGCGTTCAGCATTCTCTTTCATGCTTCCCCTAAAGGCAGTTTGTTCTCCTGTAAGGCAGCCTAGTCCATTTCACATGGAAATTTTCTTCTGCAATATGCATCCTTTGGTCCTGGTTCTGTCCATGATACCATTTCCAGTAAATATACTTCCTCTTCATTGTGAGAACCATCAGGTCCTTGAAGGTGCTCACAGTAGTACGTGGGCTCTGGAACTCCCTTTTTCACTTGGTCCAGTGAATCTGTATAGAGCCGGACTGGAAACAGTGCCTCAAACAGGAGCTCACTGTTGCTGGCTTTCATGAATATGTTGTTTTGGGGGTCGCTCCTAATCCAGCGAACGACATCACCACCTCCCACCACCCCATCCTGTGCAACCTATGTATCGGTACAGGACCCACCCTAGGAAGGACTGAAGGAAAGAATTTCCAAGGTTGGGTCTTGGGAAGCAGAGACAGAGAAGGATCGGCAGCCTTATGGACAGCCTCCCTCAGCAGTGGGGCTTCCTGGGGCTCTTTAACCCTCCCAGCAGTGCTGGTGAACAGCGCTGTGCAAACTTGAATGTGCATGGGGCGGGGCGGGATGGGGAGTCCGCAAATATACTGTCCTAACAAGCCCCTGGATGATGCTAGGGTTGCTGGGCCATGGACCACTCTGGGAATAGTGAGGCTGTAGCATACATCAGAGTCATAGTGTGAGCTGGTAGATCGTTTGAAACCAGAAAGATGAAAACTTACTTAGAAACAAATGTCAAAGTCCTCTTTTCCCTGCTCCTCCTCCTCTAACTGAAAGAATTAAGGGCTATGTGATAGCCAAAAAGCTACTTTCATGGATTCATTTTAGCAGCATCTCTGGTGCTCACGCATAAGCTAGTCAGGCAGATTGCAGGGGGTTGGCAGTACCCAGGTCCTCTGGGCCGTAATAGGTTGTGTGAACAGTCTTGAGGAGAAGTTTTGTCTTCTGTCCTCAGGAGTACAGACAGGCATGTCTGAATGCTGACAGAGCAGTCATCACCAAAGGATAGTAGATATTACCCAAAGCAAAGCCTGCTTCTCAGTGAACTGTTGCCTATAGGACAGGAATGATATTGGGAAAACAGTGATTGATTTTAGGATATTTGATGAAGCTCTAAAGGAATAGAAGAGCTTCCACCTGCACTATATTCCGAGTGACAGCTGTGTGAACTTGGTGGAAAACTTGACTGAGGTTGCTGAGACTGCTTGTGGAAATTAATCACCCTCATCCTCTGCAGTGGTATTGGCACAAGATGAGCTTAGGGCCAGAGTGGCTCATATGCCTGGGTGTCTGTGGTTCCTCCCCTCCAGAACAGAATGAAACAGTCACTGCCATAAGATATCACAGACACTTCTTTCTACTAGGGTAACTTGGAGCCTTTCTTTGGCTACCTGGACCCTGATGGGAGGGTAATCTGGAGGAATAGGAAGTGGGCACAGGGATATTGCACGGTACAGGTGACTCTTGGGTGCAGAGAGTATGTGTGTACAGGGCCAGAGCTAAGAAAAAGCCTAGGATAAACTCAACAGATGGAAATTCTTTTTTTTTTTTTTTAAACAGGGTCTCTGTTTTCCATGCTGGCGTGCAGTGGCATGATTACAGCTCACTGCAACCTCTACCTCCTAGGCTCAGGTGATCCTCCCACCTCAGCCTCCTGAGTAGCCGGGACTACAGGCGCATGCCACCATGCCTGGATAGCTTTTGTATTTATTTGTAGAGACAGGGTTTTGCCATGTTGCCTACACTGGTTTCAAACTCCTGGGCTCAAGTGATCCACCCACTTTGGCCTCCCAAAGTGCTGGGATTACAGGCGTGAGCCACCACGCCCGTCCAACAGATGGAAATTCCTACTTTGCCTCTTGGCATGTTCACCCAGCCTCTTTCCTAAATGGGTCTCGGTGATTGTCCAACGTGTGCCCCAAATCAGATGAAATACAATCCTCAGATGCAAAGCAGGAAGGTAGTAGATGACAGACAGTGTGTAAGTCGGTCTTTGCTGCCAGTGTCTTTACTTCATCCTTGAGAAATCGTCTTTGGTAAAGTCATAAGTGTTGAAACTCAAATCTAGGGCTTACCCTAGACCCAACCATTGGCCAACCTTAACGGGCACACTGACTTTTTAAGAGTGTGAAAGTGATTAGCTGAATGCCCTGTTCCATAGCCCCATTATATCACAGACATGTTGATGTCTTTGTTATCAAAAGACAAATACAAAAGACATGTGCAAATCACCCCAAAATTGTTATGACATTAACATGTAAAATGATAGGAGCACATTACAACACAGAATGCATGCTCCAGATGGTGACCAGGGTCGGATTAGCCTCATGGTTATGGCCCATTTGGGGTGTGGACATCAGCTTCTCCGGTGAAGGTGTTAGGATTAGCAGAGGGCAGTGGTGGGAAGGACGGTGTCAGATCCATAATGCACCCCATCTGTGAGCCTCGCGGCTGTTCCTTCCTCAATGATATTTAGTATTGGAAATACTGGAAGCAGGGCTGCCTGTATCCTTATTTTATTCTCCTTAATGTGAAAAGCAGGATGATTAATACAGGGAAGACTATCTTCTTATTTTTTACGCGCAACATCTAAAATTATTCATATTCAGTGCCTTGGTCCAACCCTTGGGAAAATTTCCAAAATAAGCAAACATTTTCCCCCTTGTCTTCCAGCCTAAGGAATGTGCGCTGTGGCTTTTAGGTCAATGACAGCCTTGTCCTTCAATTTCATCTTTACTCAATGTAGGTGTGCTGTGTGGTGCAAATCCATACATGTTTGGTTGAAAATCCTTCTAGAACCTTGCCTCGTTAGGACCTCCTGCACCTGTGTCACAGACACAGCAGTACCGTGTTTAAGTATTGAGCATACACTAGTATTTTGACACAGAATCTCGCTGTGTTGCCCAGGCTGGAGTGCAGTGGCACGATGTGGGCTCACTGCAACCTCCGCCTCCTGGGGTCAAGCAATTCTCCTGCCTCAGCCTCCTGAGTAGCTGGGATTGCAGGCGCGTGACACCACACCCACCTAATTTTTGTTTTTTTAGTAGAGACAGAGTTTCACCATGTTGGCCAGGATGGTCTTGAACTCCTGACCTCAAGTGATCCACTCGCCTTGGCCTCCGAAAGTTCTGGGATTACAGGTATGAGCTGCCACACCCGGCCTGCGTACACTGGTTTTAAGGGTGGCTGTGCGTGGGTGTGTCTAAGTGCATAGTACACAGTGTCATATGAGCACTTAGTTCACAGCCAGGCGGGGGTGGACAGGCCAGGACAGCTAAGAATCGCAGAAGGAGTCTGGGGGTAGCAGGAAGGCTGCACTGGGAATGGAAAGCAAGCAGGAGGTGATCTTATCCAGCTAATAAATATTGAGGCTGGCAGGAGGATACGATCAAACAAACAATCAAAAAGTGGGGCCACGTCTTTAAAAGCTTTCACCGAAACCAATATTTGGAGTTTTCCTGTGTTCTTGGAAGTGACTGGAAATTTCATCCTTCATACCTTATGTATCCTGTCAAGTCTCTGCATATCCCGTCACAGGATTCAGTTGATGTCGGCCTAAGACCCTTGGGGTCGGTGCGATGGGAACATGTTATGGATATAAATGCCTTACCATTGATAACTCAGAATAAGATATAGGATATCATTAAGTCTGATTATCTAAGCTTATCTCTGAGCCTTACAGATAACAAAAAACGGAAGATCGGGACCACAGGTTCTTTGACTACCATTTCCCTGTGTTTTTCCTTTGTCTTGAACAAGGCCTAACACAAAGCCTGGCCTATGAGGCAGCATAATACAAATGAGTCTTTTCCCCATATGAAGTGACAATCACATGGATTGTATGTGACCTTGACGTTGTTGAGTTTCTAAAGACTTTAAGGCTGCCATTCCCACCCCCAATAGATCACAACCTATTTCTCTCATTCTCATGTTGGTCATTTGATTACATAGCCCTTTGTGGCTCTGTTTGCTTGACACTGCAAAATAAACAAAATGTTTGCAAGTCCAGGTTGACCCTAAAAGCTCTGCATTCTGTAGGCCAAAGCCATGATTCAGAGAACCTGTGGTTTCTACAGTCAAGACTGTGGTTGATACACCCCCCGTTGAAGGCAGATGTTTTGGTTTTAAGGCATCAGGAACGTGGGCATACGCATCAGGATCAATGTGTTTTGGTGTGGGGTTTAGGAGCAACAAACGTGAAACAAGTTTAGGTACGCTCAGCTGCGGTGTGTTGCGTTTCCTTTAATCCCTAGCAGATTAACCCCCGATAGGGGTTAATCTGCTCAACTAGATGATAGCCAAAGTAGCTTCTCTGATAACAGCAGCCTCTAATCTGCTGGACTCCACACAGCTCTCCCAGTGGGCTGCTGGTGTTTTGGCAGATGCAGTGGCTATTTTTTCGTATTTAGGATTTTGCTTTTAATAGGAACCCTGAAGGCCCTTGGAGGTTTGTGATACGGACTTCAGCCCACAGCTCAGCCTCCCAGATGGTAATTAATGTTTACACAACATGACAAGCACAAAATGGAATCTCTTCGAGCCCTGCCAAGCACCCATCATCCCCCTGATCTCCCAGTCTTGCGGTGTTTGAAAATTAATTTGCCTTGAACAAACAGTGGGTTTTCCTCAATTTATTTGTACAGTTTCAGTGACCGAGAAGAAGAGCTGCAAGACTGAATGTCATCCTTCCATTCGTTCGGGTAATTGAATCTTGTAATGGAACAAACTGGTTTCTGTTTAATGATTTGAAGAAAAGAGGGAGAGGAGGAAAATAAAGTGAAGTGTATGTTAGAGAAAGTGGACGCTTTTCTGCAAAACATCACTGAATGTAGAATTTTGGAGATACAATCACAACTTGGCAGGGGGAATTAAAAGTATTGCTAAATTAACTCAGTAGTGCAGTTTGGGTTTTCAAGCGTATTTACAAAATACACAGTCTTTGCTTAAAAAGATGTTGTTTGAGGCAACAGAATAGACAGGTGAAGGTGATTAAATAATGGACATTGACTGGGCGTGGTGGCACACACCTGTAATCCCAGCACTTGGAGAGGCCTAGGCGAGAGGATTGCTAGAGCCAAAAGTTCAAGACCAGCCTGTGCAACCTGGTAAGACCTCATTTCTACAAAATATAAAAAATTGGCCAGCATGGTGGCACATGCCTCAGCCTCCCAGCTACTTGGAGACTAAGGTGGGAGGCTCCTTTGAGCCCGGGGAGTCAAGGCCGCAGTCTGCTTGCTATGATTGCACCACTGCATCCCAGTCTGGGCAACAGAGTGAGGCTCTGTGTCCAGAAAAATAAAAATAATAAAATAATATAGACATTGCTTCCAGCTTGAGGTGATTGCACGTTGATTCACAGAAATTCAGTGTTTCCATATGTCTCTGTGATTCCCAGTGTTTGAACATTTCAGTCCTTTGTTAATGTTCCCACTTTAAAGTCTGGGTTATTTTCCTTATTTGACTGTGATCTGTAGTCTTTCTGTGTGGTGTGCTCTTTGTGGCTTTGTCATTTGGACAGTAACGAGAGGCTAACTAGAAGATGGAATAATAAAAATAGAACATGTCTAATTCTGAGTCATAAGGATTAGACATTTAAAAAGATACAGATAGGTGGATGGATGGATAGTCCAGGGACTAGTGCCCCCCTCCCCCCCACATAGTTTTCTTTATGCCTTTGGAAGCTCCTTCAGGTTTGCTGCGGTAATGACCTTGTAGTTAGTAAGTCCTCTTAGGAGACTTCATAACAGAGTATGAAGATGTGAAGACCAAAGGTGCAGAAGCTGTACTTTGGGAGAGTTGGTTTTTTTGTGTATTTTTTATTTTGTTTTGTACTCCTCCTCCTCCTTCATCAGTATTTACCATTTCCTTTCTGTCCAAATAATACCCAGTTAGAACCAGTTAGCAATGCTGAAGAAGAGGTGGCAGGTTTAATATGCAGCATGTCCTGCTGTGTGCCTGTAGTCCCATCTCCTCAGGAGACAGTGGGGAGGATCACTTCACCGTATGAGTTTGAGGCTGCCGTGAACTATGATCACTCCATCCTGGGCAACAGAGCGAGACCCTTTTAACTTTAAACACACACACACACACACGGAAATGCCCCATATTTTTGAAAATTGAAACCATGCACCATACAGAGAGTGAAATATTTATCTGTCCTCTTGGTGAAGAGATTTGTTAAAAAATCTATTCAATAGTCCAGGCACGGTGGCTCACACCTGTAATCCCAGCACATTGGGAGGCCAAGGGGGCGGATCACTTGAGGTCAGGAGGTCGAGACCAGCCTGGCCAACGTGGTGAAACCCCGTTTCTACTAAAAATACAAAAATTAGCTGGACATGATGGCAGGCCCCTGTAATCCCAGCTACTCGGAAGGTTGTCAGGAGAGTCACTTGAACTCGGGAGGTGAGGTAGAGGCTGCAGTGAGCCAAGATTGCACCACTACACTCCACCCTGGGCGACAGAGTGAGACTCCATCTCAGAAAAAAAACTCAGTAGGTGAGGCAATTTAAAAAGACTTGAATGATCACTTCCTCGGTTGGCTTACTTTAATGGTAGAGGTGTATTGTCCATGAAAATAGTTCATTTTAAAGTGTAGCATCTCTTTTTTTCTTTAGCAATAATAATACTATTATTTACTTTAATAAATAATAATTTAACAAGTATACTTATTACAGTAAATAATACTGTTTACCTTAAATAATAATGTAACAAGTATACTTTACTTATTACAGTAAATAATACTATTTACTTTAATACTATTTAATAACTATATATTACTATAATTATTTGCTTTGTTTAATGACAAAGTAAATAAACATTGACTTTAATTTTTATATTGTGCTTTTCTTCACTTTCCAAATTTTCTATAATATTCATTTGTTTTGCACTTTTCCTCCTCCTCCTCCTCCTCCTCCTCAATTTGGAAAGTTAAAAGCACAATATAAGAATTAATGTTTATTTCTGGATCGTGGGACTGCAATTAATGTTTATCTTTCCTGTCTTTTTTCTGTGCGTACATGTATACATTTACACAGATAATTTTCACTATTGAGATCACACTGATAATAGTGCACTTTATTATTTTTTTTTTTTTGAGATAGAGTCTTGCTCTGTCACCCGGACTGGAGTACAGTGTCACGATCTCGGCTCACTGCAAGCTCCGCCTCCCGGGTTCACGCCATTCTCCTGCCTCAGCCTCCTGAGTAGCTAGGACTACAGGCACCCGCCACCATACCCAGCTAATTTTTTGTATTTTTTAGTGAAGACAGAGTTTCACCGTGTTAGCCAGGATGGTCTCGATCTCCTGACCTTGTGATCGGCCTGCCTCAGCCTCCCAAAGTGCTGGGATTACAGACATGAGCCACCACGCCCGGCTAGCCCACTTTTTTTAATGGCAATTTTGTCATGAGATACTTTCTGTAACATTAAATACTTCTTCACAATAGTTTTGGGAACATTGATTGATTACTTATTATGTGCTGTGCATTGTGGAAGGCACTTTACATGGCCTATTTCCACAACCGCCCTGGGAGGTTATTACTGCATTTGTGCATTAAGTCATTCGACTTCTAGAAGTGTAGGAATTCACCAGAATGTACCAAATCTCAATCCTAGCAGACCCAGTGTAATATAAGAAATATTTTATAGCACATTTATTTTTTTACTTTCTGGAATGAAATCTATACCTAATGTACACATCTATATGCTTAATTTAAAAGTATATGTAAAGCCCTAATAAAATATAAAGGAGAAATAAGTAGAAACCAAGTCATTTATAACATAGTATACATTTAAGTATGTAAATGCTTATTTATATTAGAAGACAGTGTTTGACTCTATAGAATGGTATCTAAATATTGCTACTACAAATGCAGACTCACAGAAATACGTGGTCATGGAGAGTCAGATACCAGGAGCAGCCTTACCATAGTGTCATGATTTTCCCAAATAGCCATCAACCCTTGGATATGACCCAGATATAACAAAGTACAGTCCCTGCATTCCTGGAAAAATCAGTGTATATTAAAACCATGCACAAAATTACTTTGTGTTTATATACAGAAACAGAGGTGGTAGGTTCTAGGGTTTTCAGCTGCACAAATGTCGGGTGGGATTTAGGAAAGGCATTGAGATGTTGTCGTGTGTGCTTGCTGCTCACGTTGCAGTAAATCAGACAGCCCTAAGAGCCACCAGTGACCTGAAGTCATAGTGATAGCCACACAATCCCATAAATTTCCATCTCTTCCCATAGGGAGTAGTATCCTCCAATGAGAACTATCTATTACATGACTGACTTAGTGCATTTTTTTTTTTTTTTTTCAGTGAAAAATACCTTGAAAAAAGCAATTTTGGGAGGGAAGACATTTCTGAAGGTTTACAAGCCCTGTAATTTTCTTGTTAGGTTCGCTCCCAGGTGTTACGGTGTTTGTTATTATGAAGAGGATCCTTTCTACACTTAATTTTCTGACTGTTGCTGGTGTATAGAAAAGCTGAGGTTACTTGTGGTTTATTTGGATATCTCGTTGCACTCTCTTATTAGTTGTAATATTTTCTCAGCTGGTTGCCTCTGGTTTCCAGCTAGGTAATTATATTTTTTGTAAATAGTTTTTCCTCTTTCTTTTGTTGTGTAATATTTGCTGTTGGTTTTCAATTTAGATGACCGGAATAATTTGTTTCTTGAAGGTTAGGTCAACATTGTCTATGACACAGATACCTTTTGGAGGGGAGGCGAAGGTTTGGATTATTGAGTATTTTTCCTTTTATTTTGATGATCTGGTCGGGTTTTTAAGTCAGTTTTATTTAGCAATTTATAGTTTTTCATAAAATCCATTTATATTTTCAAATTTGTTACACATTCACAGATTACATTTTCTTATTTTTTATGCATATACACACACACACCCTGCAGTTCCCCGTCTATCCAGTTCTCACTCCTCCCAAGCCCCCAAACAGGTAGCCACTGTTACTGGTTTCTTGAGTATTCTTCCACGGCTATGGCTGCTTCTTTTTTTTTTTTTTTTTTTTTGAAACAGGGTCTTGCTTTGTCACTCAGGCTTGAGTGTAGTAGTGCAATCTCAGCTCACTGCAACCTCCTCCTGCCGGGTTCAAGAGATTCTCCAAGAAAGAAAAAAATAAAAAAAACAAATAACGATAAAAAAAAAAAAGAAAAAAAAAAAAAGAGATTCCTCCCCAGCCTCAGTTCCCAAGTAGGCTGGGATCACAGGCCGGGCACCACCACACCTGGCTAATTTTTTGTATTTGTAGTAGAGTTGGAGTTTCACCATGTTTGGCCAGGCTGGTGTTGAACTTCTGACCATGAAGCAATCCACCTGCCTCGCCTCCCAAAGTGCTAGGATTGCCAGGTGTGAGCCGCTGCACCCGCCACACAGGTTCTTTGTATGTAAAATAAAATGGAATATAATATATATATATATATATATATATATATATATATATATATATTATTTCCCTCCATTTTCCACAAAAGATAGTAAATGCTATACGTTGTACATTCGGCATTCCATTTTACTGCCGCAAGGTGTTCCATTGTATGGATCTGCAAACATCTGTAACCAGTCTCCTAATGATTACATTTGGGTGGCTTCCAAACTTGGTATTCCAAACCACGGTATTGTTTCATAGTGTGTGTAGATAAAATCCTTAACACACCACACCAAGGGAACTCCATTTGTTATTTTGCAAAACGTTGCCAAATTGGCCCCCACAGAGGTTATAGAGTTTGCATTCTACTAGTAAAGTACAGAAAAAGGGTCCATTTTCCCAGGCAACTTGTATCAAACATGTATCAAAATCAAACCAATTTTTCCTAATCTCTTAAAGTTTGTTTATTGAGGTACAATTTATATGCAATAAATCCACCCTTTGTTCTGTATTCAGTGTAATTTGATTTTGCATGTCTTTCAGTGTAAGTATGATGAACTATTTTTATAATCACAGGAAGAGAGATTTTTAAACCCCAAAATGTAATGAATACAACATTTAAATAAGACTACTCAATTTGTACATTCTTATTTCTTTCAAATTCAGCAAATTTCATTCTTTCCTTTATCCTTTGACAAATTCAGAGTATGCAGTGCAATACCAGCTGATTTCTTAAAATGTGTTCGTACCAATTTTGGAGAAGTACAGTAAGACAAATTGACTGTCAAGATGGAAAAGCTTAACTGGGAAGATTACATTTATTGAATAATTGAAAGGAAGAGGAAATGCATTACCAATTAGCCACAAAAATGCCTGACGCCTAACCTGTGCCTCAAGAGACTCTTGTAAATGGGGAGTCGTAAAACTGTTTCAGCCTCCAAAGTTACCAGGTCAAACTCATCACTGCTTTGTTTATAGGTTGCAGGACCAGAGCATTGAGGGACTGATTGCTTTCAGGGCTAGCTGAACTGCAGTGTTCCAGCAACTCTTTGTAGCTTTACTAACCCTCTACACTTTAAGTCAGATGTACTTAAATATTTTAACTGAATCCTGGATTTATCATTACCTGCTTTGCTTTGCAGCTTTTGCTTTTTAGGAGGCAGCATAGTATAGACTGCAGAAAAGGTAGTTGGTGTTGGCAGAGCTGGGACTGGAACTCAAGCCTTCTGGTTTACAAAACAAGGACGTGACTTCCAGCAAGCAAATTCCTTCCCTTCTCTGGGCATATTCCCTATCTGGTTAGAGAGTGTTAGATTAGATCCTGCCACTCAAAATGTGATCCACGCATCAGCAGCCTCAGCCTTACCTAGAAGATCCTCAGAAAGGCAGAATCTAGAGCCCCATCCCAGAGCTGTGGAATCTGGATGGGAATTCTAATCAGATGTTCAGGTGATTTGAACGTGCATTAAAGTTAAAGGGATGCCGTACAGATTTGCAGGGTTCCCTGGAGAGGTTTGGGTCTTCCCTTCATCTCTGGTAATTGTTGGAGGTGATGGTGACGGCCACAGCCTTGGCACCACTCCCTCATGTTCTAGCTGTGGTTAGGTTGAGATTGAGATAGTGAGGCAACAGAGGAGACAAGAAAGTCAACTCCAGGGCCTTGGACAGCGAGCCCAAGCCTGCAGGATGCCATCTGCAAGTTTGGCTGTGTTGTCCAAATTCTTGAGGCTCATTCAAGAACAAGGGGGTAAACAGAGTCAAGCTAGATATCTGTAGTACTTCTTTATGTGTCTCTGATGTGCCTCCTTACCAGCATAAGTGAGTGCAAGTGATATCCTCTGAGTGGTGTCCTTTGGAAAAGGAAGCTTTCTTTCGTTTGAGGGAGAAACTTCGGACAGTGATTTTTTTGCGGGAATTTGAATGTATACGTAACGAGATAGAACGTATTTATTGATTTCTTCACCAGCCCAGTCTGGAGAGAACAGAGTTATACGAAAAGATTTTTAAAAAGTGTTTCTGCCATTGTACCAAGCATAAAAATGCTAAATTAGCTGTCAGCGTGAGAAGAGTCCTGCTCAGATACTTAGAACTTCTCGTTGAGTGAATCCCCTCCTCTGTTTTGTGCTGTTAGGATTTCTGGGCTGTTGTTACTTTCTGTACCAGACCTGACTCACAGGCCTGGATCATACATATGAAGCATGTGATTTTTCAGTGCCTTTGATATTAGCTTGCTATGGGAAAATCCTGTGAAAGAAAAATATGGGAAATTTTGTGAAGACACATGGAGAGACACAGAGCCGGATCCCTAACTGTGACATGGCTGAATAAAGGGCCTTTCTTCCTCATTGGATCCAGGAGCTTTGCTAGCTGGATAGGGCCTGTCCACAGCAAGGGCTTGGGGTGCTCCTTCAGCCCTAAAGTTAGAAACGAAGGTTTTGAGAAGCCTTTCAATTTCAGCGTTATCCTGAGCAAAAATTTTCCCAGAAAGGTTGGTAAGACAGCACTGGACAGAAATGTGTGTCAGAAGTCCAGAGTTCCTTTTCATCAGCGCTTTACCAAGTGCTCAGTCTTTTCATACCTCTGAAGCATGTGAAGAAGGGAGCTTTCTTCCCATCTCGGTGTTATTGTTCCAGGCTGTTTGGAGAGATTTGAAGATAGCCAAGTTCCTGTTAGCCAGAAATGTGCTTTGTTTATAAACCCAAGTTTTGTTTTTGCTTTTGTGCATGTTATCGGTTTGATCTGTGTTACCAAAAGAACATTGAAAATAATGAATTGCTTTGATGAGAATTCCAAGGAATAATGGCAAACAAGTGTGTATATACAACAATACAAAAAAAGAAATATGTAAGCTGGGCACAGTGGCAGGCACCTGTAATCCTGGCTACCCAGGAGGCTGAGGCAGGATGAACCCGTGGGCCCAGGAGCTGGAGCTGTAGTGTGCTGTGATCACACATGTGAATGTCCAGTGCAGTCCAGTCTAAACAACCTGGGCGACCCCACCTGTAAAACAAAAAACAGACAGAAAACCCCAGAAATACACAGAACCAACAAGAATACCACATACTTTTCCCGTTTGATACAATGAGGTAAGAGGAGAAAGTTAACGCCCAGGGTAGTTCATTTAAGAATGCCTGGAAAACACTTTCAAAGGATGTTGTCGTCTATTCTTTTTGTCTTTTGAAACTGTGTAGTAATAAAAGGATGCATCTTTTAGCACAAAATGTGGGAAGGATAATTTTCCCCTAGTTGTATACAAAAGTACTTACTCCCAAATGGGGCCATTCTTTTCTATTGAATGCCTATTGGTCTTTCGTTATTCTGGTTTGAGATTTTTATGGAGCTTGGCTTATGGAGTAATCAGAGAAGCCATTCTACTAAACATGGCCCTTAGATCTTTTGACCTTTGGAGGGAGTACATCTTTTACATCCATATAGGAGCAGCTATTTTCTGTATTTCTTTCACGAGTATAGAATTTCCCTTAAATTTAATATCCAAGCTTATTCTCAACGTCCAGCACCCCTTTAACTTAGTTGCGTGCGGACCCCCGTGTGGTCCAAGGGGACTTTCTTAAAAGCTCTAGCAAGTGTAGTTGACGGGAAACTTTATTTCAGTTCCCGTTTGCACCTTTGATCGCAGATATTGCTGGGACCAGGTGATGGGCATTAAGAGACCTGCCTTTTGACTTGGAAGTTCAGCACTTGCTCAACAAAAAATTATCTGTAAATGTAAAGTGTGTCCCTTTGGTCAAAGTGGAAAGTGGGGAGGAAGGGAAGGCCAAGGAAAAACATCCGTGTGATGTTAAATAATGTTTGACTCATTTGCTATTGAAAACACTTTTGTGTATTCAACAAATGTATTTGTTTTAAAAGGGAAAAATCAACTTGTCAACTATTGTTTCTTAATTGTGATGCCATAAAAGACTTCCTGGAGGTTAAGGAAAACATTCATTTTCAGAATGTAGTCTAGGCTGCTGTTTTTTCTTTTATAGACACGGAATCTCGAATCTCGCTACTTTCCCCAGGGTGCTCTTGAACTCCTGGGACCTCAGCCTCCCGAGTAGCTTGGACTGTAGCACACGCCTGGCTAATGGCTAATTTTTTTTTTTCTTTTTTTTTTTTTTTGGAGAGTCAGGGTCTTGCTATGTTGCCCAAACTGGTCTCGAACTCCTGGGCTCAAGCAATCCTCCCAGCTCGGCCTCTCAAAGTGTTGAGATTACAGGTGTGAGCCCCCATGCCTGGCGCTAGGTTGCTTTCTTGAATGCAGTCTCCTCTGGCCGGTTGGCCTTTCTCTCCCCTCCCACATCCCCAGGGGCATTGCTCTCCATGGGCAAAGGCTGTTCCTACATCTTTCTCTGTCCACCATTGACCCATTTGCTGCGGGCACATACCCCTGCAGGTGGTGGAGACAAGGACCCAAGCGAGGAGGGTTGGTGCCAGGTCCGGTTGCTGGAGCTGTGTGATAGCTTTGGAGTTTGCTTTCCCTCATTACCCCACACTCACATGTCGTTGCCTGTGGTTTTGTCTTTGCTCTCTCCCATGCAGATCCGGAGTTAGGTGTTGGCACGCTACCAGAACATGACAGCCAGGATGCAGGACCGATTGTCCCCAAGATATCGGGTCTAGAGAGAAGCCAGGAGAAGAGCCAGGACTGTTGCAAAGAGCCCATCTTTGAGCCTGTGGTGCTTAAAGACCCCTGCCCTCAGGTCGCACAGCCAATACCCCAGCCCCAGACGGAGCCCCAACTCCGAGCTCCTTCTCCAGACCCTGACTTGGTGCAGCGCACAGAGGCCCCACCTCAGCCCCCACCTCCGATTACACAGCCACCGCAGGGCCCTCCTGAGGCCCAGCTCCAGCCTGCCCCGCAGCCTCAGGTGCAGAGGCCACCCAGGCCACAGTCCCCCACCCAGCTGCTCCATCAGAACCTCCCACCTGTGCAGGCCCACCCCTCCGCTCAGAGCCTCTCCCAGCCATTGTCAGCCTACAACAGCAGTAGCTTAAGCCTCAACAGTTTAAGGTGAGTGGCCTGCTCTTCTTTGGCCTGAGTTTTGCCCTCTCCCTGGGGATCAGGTGGGTGGGACTCGGGGAAGGATCCCTAGGGAGACTGAAGTTTCCTTGTTGGAAACATCATCCCTTTCTCTGAGACCAGAGACAGGGAATGGGGCTGTTGGGTGAGACTCTGGTCTCTTGGGAAAGGACAGGTTGGGATGGGTGGGTGGTGAGGACATTGTAAGGAAGGAAAATATTTATAGGCACTGGAGAGTGGAGGCGGAAGGTGAGGAAGGCTTGGAAAGTCCTGGGCCAGGGAGACCCAGCAGCAGTGGGAGGCAGGGAGTGGAAGCCTGGGGCATATCAGAGGCCAGGCAGTGTGAGCAGATCCTTTCAAGGCGGGCTCTTGCAAACTCTGACGGAATAAGTATTAAAGAAAACTTGTCTTCCTGCAGTTCCAAAGGCAGGAAGATTGGGAGCCAATGAGTATTCCAGTTTAAGGAGTTTTTTTTTTTTTGGTTCTGATTTACTTCCTCCTATGTGGGTCAGAGAAGTAGGGAAGAAAGAAAACAAGCTGCATTTAGAGAAAGTGAGAAATTTCTGTATGGAAATCCAGGCTCTCCTCGGTCTTGTTTTTGCCAAGTTACAAAGAAACGTCTAAAAAGCAGCACAGAGGAACACAGCAAAGAAAAGAGAGGCAGAAACCCAGTGTGCAGCGCCAAGTGGAGCCAACCCTTGGTGCCCCGGGGGCTATAATTCTAACCCGGCACAGCTCCTGAGGCTGTGTCTTTGTTCCTGTTTTCCTTTTGAAAACCTGGAGGCTTTGGTGGTTCCGGGCCTTGCTTTTTCCTAAGAGGCGACGGCACAGTCTTTGGGAGGCAGGTTTCTTCCGCAAGGAGCCAGGCCCGGCTTCTGACCCCTCGGCCGTTTCTGTGGTCTCCAGACCATAAAGTGATGTGAGAACCCAGGCACCTGGGTTTTACCTCTTCTTTGTGTGTCTTCATTGAAGAGGTAACAAGACAGATGGGGTGAACTCAGATCATGGCGTTTTTTATTCCTTTGTGTTAACTGTTACTTTATAGGAGATGTAGCTAGTGGAGAATGGAAGGCTGGGGATTTTCTAGGGGCAGAGATGAGAATCTAGCCACAGGAGCGAGAGAGGCCCTGAGGTTTAGGCAGAATGAGCTGTCTCGACATCAAGATGCCCCACAGCCCTGAAGCAGCAGTTTCGGTTTGCTCTGTCTGCAGGAGCGATGGGAAAGTTTGCAGGAGTTGTAATTTCAGAAAGTGTGTGCATACAGGGAGGATCTGTAAAGAGGAAGGGGCAAGAGAGACTGTGGTGAGGGTTTAGGGGAAGGAGATAGGATTCTTTAAAAGTGACTACATTGCTTACCTTTTTTTATGTTTTTCTTTTCTTTTTTTTCTTGCTCCAATAGCAGTAGCAGAAGCAGCACTCCAGCAAAGACTCAGCCCGCCCCTCCTCACATCTCCCACCACCCCTCTGCCTCCCCATTCCCCCTCTCCCTGCCCAACCACAGCCCCCTGCACAGCTTCACACCCACCCTCCAGCCCCCTGCACACTCACATCACCCCAATATGTTTGCCCCTCCCACTGCTCTGCCTCCTCCACCACCACTGACATCAGGAAGTCTGCAGGTGGCCGGACACCCGGCCGGGAGCACTTACTCAGGTAGGACGGAGGGGCCTGTGCTCATGACCCTGACACCCACCACCCCTCGCTGTGACCTCACCCTACCTATGTTGTCCTGATTGCAAGGTTGCATTTGCCTACAATTTTTTCCTTCCTTACTCTAATCTTCCTCAAACACTCTCTGGCCTGAGATCCAGCAAAAATACCTATCAGCACCCATACTAAGCTAGCTCAGCCCCTGTGAACCTGACACTGCCTGAAGAGAGGAGGTTGGTTTGGAGTTAGGAGGCATTTCCAGCTAAATTCAGCCACTGAGTGGTCAGACGCAGGTAGCGTGCGTCCTGTGTCGTCTGGGCTCCCTTGAGAGCGATGGAAGCGTCCCCAAGCCCCTGTCTGTTTCACTCCAGGACCTTAGATTGTGTCCTGGTTTAAGGGGTTTCTTTTCACTGGGCAGGGCCTTCTCTGGTCTCCTTGGGAGGAGACGACACACTCTTTGTGACAATATATCCCAGAATTTTAAGGGCAGACCTCGTGTTAGACACAGGGTCCTTGTCTCCTCACCTGTGTTAATCACATCAAGTGTCCCAGTTTTGGTCCAGTGTAGCCATGGTATGCTGCTAATACAGAGAGCCATATAGCAGTAATTGACACTTGAAGAGGGCATGCGAGCCCTGCCATGTGAACAGCTGACATTTATTAGTGTGCTGTCACTGTTTCCAAGCACTGAAATGTGCAAATTGCTTTAACCCTCAAAAATCAAACCCATGAGTTAGGCAATATTATTGTCCCCCTCTTGAAGATGGGAAAACTGGCCCTCAGATGGGTTATTTGCCATGCCCAGGGTCACTCAGCTGGTGGTGACAGCTAGAAATCAGACTCTGGCGTTTGGCCTGGAGCTTTTCCCCAAATTGATAGACTGCCTGTCCCTGAAAGCTGGGAGACCAGCTAGAGAACGAGGAGACAGAGTGCAACTGGGCCTTAGTCTCCTCTGCTTCATGGATTGCCCCCTTTTATCTCAGGGCCCAGCCACACCCTGTCACCCCTGCCACTGTGTCATCAGCCCCATATCCCTCCACAGGAAGGCACTCCGATGTCCTGTTCTGAAGGAAAAGGTGTCATTGTCTCCCTCTTCTTCTCTTCCAGAGCAAGACATCTTGCGACAGGAACTGAACACTCGTTTTTTGGCCTCTCAGAGTGCTGACCGTGGGGCTTCGCTGGGCCCTCCGCCCTACCTGCGGACCGAGTTCCATCAGCACCAGCACCAGCACCAGCACACCCACCAGCACACACACCAGCACACCTTCACGCCGTTCCCCCACGCCATCCCGCCCACCGCCATCATGCCGACGCCAGCACCTCCCATGGTGCGTACCCCAGGCAGAAATGTGAGGATAAGTAGAGCACGACTCTTTTCTTTATGCAGCACGTGGGACCGGGCTGGGCAGCGGGGCCACCACAGATCGAACGGGGATTGACGGCTGTTTGCTGGAGAGAAGGGAATGTGTCCTAGTGCCCTGCCTCAGGCAGCTCTCACTTCAGGGGCCTAACGTAGGAACTTCTTTCTAGGCAGTTGTGTCCAGTACTGCCGGTGGAAATGATTCCATCTGCCCTCAAACAGTCGTGCCCAGTGTTGACGGCTAACTTCTTAAAAGGGTTGTTTTGTTTTTTTGAGCATCCCGGGGGACTGTCACGAGACAGAAAATGCACCTGTTTGTGCTTTGCACCAAGTGCTAGCACATACATTCTTGCAGGGTAATGGGGGTGAAGAAGAGAAGGGAGAGAGACCTCAGCCAGGAGGCTGGGACTGCGTTGGGTGCCACGTCCACCTGCGCATTCCGATGGCTTGCCTAAACCCACTTTGTTGGAGGTGTTATATTTCTTGTGTTTCATAAGACAGTCCCTAATCTGGTATTGTGCTCTGTCAGCAAGTGTTCAGGGTTCCCTGCAGGGACAGAACTCTCTGCCTTGGGGCAAGAGGAACCACTGGCCATGACATGGTCTTGGTCTTCACTGGGGGCTAGCACATGTCCAGAACCAGTTAGGAATTTCTTTTTTTTAAGTGAATAACCATAATTAATAGTGCCATATTAGAATGGTAAATATTCTCAGAGAGAGTCCTGTCTAACAGTGAGTATTAGACTCATTTTTTACTTAATTTTTAATATTTCAGAAAATACTGGATTTTAAGGCCATCACTGTAGGCATTATGAGAATAAATTGCATGATTTTAAAAGGAGTCCACTTCACCCAAGTTTGCTTCCTCTCCTTCCTCTCCCTCCCCATCTTATTCAACTTACTTTTAAAATATGTTTTAAAGTTTGTTTTATAAATTTCATTTCAAGGAATATTAGCAATGAGGCCTTGTGACCAGAAATATGTTTTTAATAGCAAATCCTGTATCTCTTTTTTGCATGAACTATACTTCTCAACAATTAGATTTTGAAGATCCTAAGATTTTGAGAAAGTTTTCTGCTGGCCTGTGTGAGCTGTTTCACAAATTAATTTAACCAAGGGTAGTTATAGCATCAATATGATGACATTATTTAGAGGGGACAATAGTATACTTTTTCTGTTCAAATGAAAGGCTGTCTGGCCTACCCCAGATCACTTTGTATTTGGGTGTCATACATTTCAGAAGACAGCTGCATGGCAAGACAGTTTTTCTGCCAAAGTGAAGATGAAAATAGGGGGAATTCACTGGGTAAATCAGACCAAATGCTTACCTCTCTCTGATTTATCTGGATAATTGCCTATTCTCTCCTGTTTAGATGTTTGGTTCGTGCCAATCTGTAGAAAGAAAATAGCAGGAAGAAAGGCATCCTCGTATGTGCAGAACCCAGACGTACCGCTTGGTTTTTCGCTTTGTTCTTCCATTTCTGTTGTCTTCTTGTCAGGGAGACTCAGGAGCTCAGAATGGTTTCGTATGTAATGAGGTTATTGGGTCTGATGACAGCTTAATGACAGGGAAGCTTTGTAGGGCCACCTCCACTGTAGCAGTGAACAAAAATGCAGATTAAGTAACTAGCTTTTGCTTTGATCCCTTTACAGTTTGACAAATACCCTACAAAAGTTGACCCATTCTACCGGCACAGTGTGAGTTTCATTACCATGCTACACATTGAATGTAACTGCTTTGCCATTTTTGTGCTCTTGCCACAGATCAGTCAATGACTAGCAACCTTCCTTAATCATCTTTGCAAGAGTTCCCATTGCTCCTTGCCACTTTGGATGCTTGCTTTTGTGGTGTTTTGCTTTTGGTAAAGATGCAGTATCATCTTCTGAATCAAAAGATCATAAGCACTCCGAAGGCTTGAAAGCAGAGTTGCTCTTTAGTGGCAGTCAGGCATCTGTCCTGCAAAGTGAGGTGTCTGCAGTGGAGTCAGCAGAGTTCCAGGAGAGTCCGAAATCACAGCATTTCAGTCGTCAGTTGAAATGTCACTAACACAGAAGTCCTGGAATGCAACCTGAATTATTTCCTCTAAATAGAAAGTCCCTTGTCTTTTTGACTCATGACTCTTCAACAAGTAGATTTTCATTTCCTCTAGACTAAATGTAGAACCCTCTTCCACATGGCTGCTTTTGTTCTGTTGAGTTTGTTACAATGGAAAGTAAAAATATCACTTAATTAAAATAAACTCCCAAAATTGAAATGAGTGATATTTTCTCTTTAAACTCATTCTCCTTTATTTAAAAAAAAACAAAAAAAAAAACTTGTTTCATGCAATTTTAAGAGTACGTTCTGGAACTTCAATTGATAACACCCTAGGTTATATGTTCAGTTAACTTGCAAAGCAAGAGCTTATTTTTATTCAAAGACCTTGAATATTTCCATGATATTTTGATGATGGGGTGAATACTGCATCATTTTTATCTGAAAATTTGCAAGTTTCTTTGCCAGTGATTTTTTTTTTTTTTTTTTTTTAATGAAACCAGAAAAAAGAGAAGGTTAATCATTGCTTGTAACCATGTTGATTCACCACACTCAACTATTCTTGCTTAGGTTTGTAGATAATGTTACCTTAACCACGTGAGTAGAAGTGCTACTTTAATAGGTCAGCAAAGACTGAATTCATTCATACTCTGAACCAGATAATTAGATACCATGTTAGTCAAGAGTGCAGCTGAGAAGTCAAGACTAGTAAATATTAGAAATCAATTGAGAATTATGTACTCTAGGGGCATTCAGAAATAACATAAGATGAAAGACCTCTTTAAAAAGAAGCTAGAAAAGTGTATTTGATGACTCCTCCCCATCCCTCCCAACATGGTCCCCTCCCGTTCTGCTCAGTACTGGGATACAAAAACATATTTCACGGGGACACCCAAAGCCCAGTAGACCTATGAATTTCCTCTTTGGGTCTGGCCCATGGATGGCACCATTATGCCCCTAGTCTATACTTTGCTGATTTAAAGTAAGGACCAGCTAACACAATAATTCATATAGAAAGTTCAGCGTGCCCAACAAGTGGCTCAGATTTACTTTCTAGGACCCACTGCAGTACCTTCTCATATGCATATTCTACAGTCCTAGGCCGAAGATGGAGAATAAGCCTGGAGGGGCCTGGATTTTTGGAAAGTGTATGTATTATTAGGTGCTTCAGGTTTTAGTCAGGGGAGGAATGGTCAGCTATATTTATGTTCTAAGAGGTCAGTAATGGAATAAAACAAAAGAAAGTGGTAAGAACATCGAATTTTTAAATTGTAAACTTAAAGGGAAAATGCCCACCTGGAGGCAGAGTACTAGAGATCTGAGTGTGTTTTACTGTGGCATGTATTTAATTACTCAGCTTTATTCAGTGTATTGTGGGACAGTTATTTCATATTAGGAGTTATAGTGGATAATATATGAAGTACTCAGTCTCCCCTGCTTTGGGGATTAGGACATTATAAGGGGAATTAAGATGCAATGCACTCAAGTATCTAAAACACAATTTTAGACTTAAAAGTAGTTTTAAATGAGGGTACTTGGCTTGCAATCACTATTTAAGTGGATTTAGTTCAATATCAATTAGTCTGAAAAACTTTGCTGCATCATTGAAGGGAGCAAAATGAAATAAAGACCAACAGAAAAAGGACGTGCTCTGAAAATGGGATTGCAAAATGTGAATTACCAAAAATAACTGACACAAATACTTTACGAAGAAGAGCTTCAATTACTGTTGTAATTTTGACATAATAAACAACCACGAGGGTGGGGCATTATTTAAAGTATTTGTATGGTGGCTTGATCACAGTAAATGGAACCAGACCAATAGGACCTCAAAAAGATTCAATTTTTAGAAGGAGGGAAAGATGTGTTTGCATTGCCTTCAGATTCTCTGTATGTCTTTCCTCAATTGTGTCCTTTTATAGACTGTGGATTGAGGAAAATTCATAGTCTTCATTCAGACTCATTCTGTTACCATCATCGAGTGGACTCCTACATGAAGGGCTTGGCTTGAGTATCCTCCAAAGAGCTTGTTCATTTAATAGCAGAAACCGTTCAGAAGTGGCCATAAAAATTCAGATTTCATATGTTCATACAGAAGTGCTTTGAGCACCTGAGACTGAAACAAGAGCAAGTGAAAGCTCGATAGTGATATTCCAGGCTCGGGTTATTTCTGTGCAACCAGAATCCATCTTCTAGGCCAATTGGCAGCTCCGTTTAAAGTATACATCGAGTCGTTTTCTTTTACCCTTTCACACATATTTGTCATTATTTTAGATGAAAGAATTAAATTGTCCTCTGGAACTGCCACTTCTACAACAGCCTAATGAAGCAAGGATTGTGAATATGTTCTCATTTCCTCACACTATTAAAAGTCTAAAAGTACTAATCGAGTTTTAATGGTATAAAATCCTGGCACTCATGAAGACTTCTTTTTCTTCCCTTTTTTTTTTCTTTTTTCTGCCTTTTTATCCCCCCCTAATTAACTTGTAATTTTCTGGGCATCTTATTTGGCTCAGAGTCCCTCCTGTTTTTGAAATGCCTTAAAATCTCCAATCATTTAGGACTTCTGATTTAACAATTAATAATTAGAAAAGCTCCCTTTCTGATGATGCCCTCACCCGGGACGTCATTTGCTGACTGATTGATCCTGAACTACTTTTAACTTTTTAAGTTACACATTCATGGCACATCTGTGTGATCATCCCATCATGGCTTCTTGACTAATAGCATCAAACTGAGATTACTTGGCTTGCTCATGTCGGTGTCTTTCTATGGGACGGGAATTTGAATATGTCACTTGCCTCCTACTAAAATCTTTTTTCCCCCTCTCCGTCTTTGGCCACAGCTCTTCCATTCCTATCCTCCTGCAGTGTCGGGCATCCCCCCTATGATCCCACCCACTGGCCCTTTTGGTTCACTACAAGGAGCATTTCAGCCGAAGGTAAGAAACCTCACAGTGAAAACACACAGGCATGTGTCTAAGTGGCGTCCCGGGGCCGGGCGTGCAGGAAGTTCTGCGTCCTCTTGCCTGCGCAGTGACTCATTAATCAGGTCCTAAGTGACCAATGGGATTAGAGTGAGCCTTTTTTTTTTCCCCCGAGTCCATCTGGTTTTAAATGGCCGTGAAAATTTAATATTCAAACTGTACTACCCACGTAATCTCAGTTAAGCTAAGATTTCTTGTGCTTTTCAAAATATACATTATATTTATTTTTTTTTACTACCAATATCGTGGACATAGCTTCTGGTCAGGAATTCTATGATATATCAGACACATGTGTGCCAGGTTGTTCTTCAGATATATGTAATCAGTAAAGACACAAAGCTGGGTCCTTATTGATTTTAGTAGAAGTGGGGATAAAGGCTTCAGGTATATGTAATTAGTAAAGACAAAGCTGAGTCCTTATTTACTTCAGTAGAAGTGGTGGGGATAAAGGTCCCACAACTAAAATTGTATCCTATGAATTCTTCTCTCATTCTCCCTCATTTCCCTCGCCAACCCCATCGGCTGCTAACAGGGTCTGCCCGCAGGTGGGGTGGTCGCCTACCATTTTGGTCCTTCTTTCTTTCTCCCTCTCTCTCTCTCAGCCATCCCACCCCTGCCATGGTTACAGTGGCCAAGGCCAAGACTTTGTCATCAGTTACTAACATCCTAGTGTGAAATTAACCTTTCATCCTTGATAACAATTAAATTCTATTCTACCTAGTCAATGAGAATGCTGTCCAACATTGGCTACAGCTGTCTGTAAAGGTCTATATTGAAGAGTCATTCTGGAAACACTATCTTTTTAAATATACTTATAGTTTCTATTTTACTTTCACACAAAAATAAAAAGAGTCATACTTTCATGTGGGTAACCATTCTCAGACTTGAAGATATTTTGCTGTGTGTCGTTGAGTTTTCCTTTTTCATTTCCCCCCATCTCATTTCTAAGGTAAAACACAGTTTTGGGCCAGAGTCTTCCAGGATAAGCACGCAACTGCATTTCCAAAGAGGTGTTGCATTAAAACTAGGGACAGGAAAAGAATTAAAAGGCATTAGAGGTGGGGTCCCCCCCTTCAAAATCACCTGCATTGAACTGCATTGAATTCAGTTCATCTATTGAATTTGCCTTCATTGAATTGCAGCCTATATGCAAGGTTACAGATACACAGGGCTTTTATGACTGCCTCGTTAAACACTTCCTATCTGGAGATAAAATGATGATGATTTTAAACTCCTTCCCCCAGTCTGCACTTTACTACTCCCTCAGACCCTGGCCTGTCCCCTCTAGGTTGCACCAAATCTCTGGGGCCTCCCCAAGCAGACTGGTAGGTCATTTAATAAATTAGACTATGTCCCTCACTCACAATTATCCAATCACACAGAAAACTACATCTGGGCAAGAAAGTGTCTCTCCTGGTGTTGAAATAGGCCTTTCCAGGCCATCGTCCTGATTGAATATGTAGATTGCAGTTCATTAGTGGAGTTCTTCATATGTATGCAAATCAGGCTGTTAACAACTTCAGCTTAATTGTTAGTTGTACTGCAGCTGATTGCTTTTCTTTCTTTCATTCTTTATTCCCCCCTTCTCCTTGTAGGCAAGCTTCGTGCCTAAACTTGAGCTCTTTTTCCTGACAAGTTTAACATCCTGGCGTGGGGGGTGTTCATAGAAGTTGTGATTTCTTCAATAAAATAACTGGTGGTGTCTCCTGAATCGTTTCCCACTAGAAAGTAGTGATTGTGCCCAAAGTAGGCTTTGTATTGTTGCTAATTCAAAGGACAGAAGCTCACAGATAAGGTTAATATTAGCAATATTTGAGAATGTTGGTGGGAATAGGTAAGAGCAAGCAGAATTGCTTTAGAAATCATCGGAGAACAGATCCTCAAGGTCCCTAAATTAGGTTCTCTTGTCCCATTTCCACCACTGCTAATGAGTAATTACTGAGTGTAATTCCTTGTTATTGTCTACCAGTTAAAACTGAGAGCTTAATGTCTGTACTTTCAGTTATTCTGATGAGAAACACCTGATCCTGCCAATTAAAATAATGTTCACTTAAGCATTTCTTGGAATGTTTGGTGATTAAGCCAAAAAAAAAAAAAAAAAAAACAAAAAAAAAAAAAAAAAAAACCAATGGCAGTCCCTGCCATGGGTTCATTCGGAGGAAGAGGAGTTCCGGGACAGCATTTACGCTTGTGGCTTCTCTTTTTTGGTCCTGTGCTTTTTATTGCAGTGAAATGTTCTGGGGACCTCTCTGCTTTTAGATGCCATTGCTGGAGAGAGCAAGCTGTGGTCAGGCCCCCTTGAGAAAGAGCATGTGTGGTCCTTGAGAAAAATGAATCTTGCGTTTCAGAAGGAAACAAACAAATGAAGTTTGGCTTCTCTCCTTTAGGAGGAGGGAAGGATCTTGCTTTCGTGTCACCTGTTTTGTGCTTCCTAAGTAAGCTGTGGTCTAATTAATTTGTAGACATCCAACCCTATCGATGTCGCTGCTCGGCCTGGGACAGTCCCACACACTTTACTACAAAAGGACCCGAGGGTACGTGCAAAGTCAGGCTTGGTCTCAGGTAACACCAGGGGGTGTGTGTTTGCACGGGACGGCCAGCCCAGTGCTCGCATCTTCCTTAGCTCCTTTGAGCGAGCTGCTGTTTCAGCTGTTCTTCCAGTTTGTGGAAGAAAATGCCAATGGCTCTTAGAAAACAGTCTCTCCTGCTCACTGCGAGTGTAGGACACAAAGAGACCGACTTGCCAGTGGGAGAAAAGAGGAATGAATTATGGTCTGAGCCCAGAAATTGGACAGTGTCAGCTTGTATAGTTTTTACTTAACCAATCTTCTCTTTGTATGGTCTCCTTAAATTGTCTTACACACATGAAGTAGCTACAGAATATTCTGAATGGAAAAGCACTAAGGCGCTTTTCTTCCTGGAAGTCAGGCTACACATCCCCCCCTTGCCTGGGGTCAGGAAGTTATTGTACTGCACGGCTCTTTGGCCCTCTATTTTTAATGTGCTAGGGATCCTTTTGTACTGTAGAGCTAAATAAAATATCCATTATGCTTTGGTTATGTTGTTTATTAATAATTTATTACCACTGCCTGCTTCCAAAAAAGGAATTTGAAGTTGTACGATAGATATAATCTTGCCTCATTGTTATTTATAGTCATCTTTATACGAAATATGAAAACATCTTTAACAATATTGTCTTTTTACCTACATAAGGGCAGTCAGAAATTGATAACCAGAGTTAGATAGAAGTTTAAAATGACTCAACTATGTAAGTATGTCATGATGTGTAGTGAACTTCTGGAAAATGTCTAATAGCTGTAAAGAATGTAAAGTCATCAATGTAAGGGTATTGGTAAAGACAGCCTAATTCTCCTGGATGGATGGAAAGGACACCTCTCCCCAGATACCAGTTAGCAGACAGCTTTAAAAGCCTGGGGTCTGAAGGCCATTCTGCCTCAGACCTACCCCGTGTGGTTTGGAGCTCAAAACAGTGAAACTCCTGGTGTGTGATGTGAGCAAATCACATTGCCAGAGGGCACATTGCTATTGATTAAACTTGTACAGGGGCTTGTCAGCGTAGATGTACCAAGGCTTGTGAAGTGGGGGAGGGGACACTTGGCACTTTTGATAGTGTGAAAATGGGTTAATTATTCTCTAAAAGGACTTCATTTAAAAGTAAAATTCTAACATTTTAATTTCCCCTCCTAATGAAGCACTACAAATTTGTTAATTAGAGCAATTGTTTGAGTGACAGGCATGTAACCAAGTTGTCATTTTCTCTTCACAGTTGACAGATCCTTTCAGACCTATGTTAAGGGTAAGAAAGCTTCTTATAGAACTGTTTTGCAACCTCTATTTGACTCCCTGTGGGTTAAAAATACAAGTCTATTACAAGGAAATAAGCCATAGAAATGTTGGAATAAGACATCGGAACGACTGTGATTGGGTTTTTCAGGTAGTGTGATTGAAAATGGCCTAAATTGTTTTGCTTTGACCGTTGGAGGCCATTGGCTTTTTTCTCTCTACAACAGAGAAAAGTCAACTGAGTCTGATCTCTTCTTAGCAGTTCTGGAAAAAGGTTTGACTAGTTGGAACTTAAGAGGAAAGGCTTAAGCTGTAGGCTGAAGTTAGTCTCTCTCGCACTTAGAAAATATATAGCTGGGGCCGGGCGCGGTGGCTCAAGCCTGTAATCCTAGCATTTTGGGAGGCTGAGACGTGCAGATCACAAGGTCAGGAGATCGAGACCATCCTGGCTAACCCGGTGAAACCCCGTCTCTACTAAAAAATACAAAGAACTAGCCAGGCGAGGTGGCCGGCGCCTGTAATCCCAGCCACTCGGGAGGCTGAGGCAGGAGAATGGCGTAAACCCGGGAGGCGGAGCTTGCAGTGAGCTGAGATCCGGCCACTGCACTCCAGCCTGGGCGACAGAGCGAGACTCCATCTCAAAAAAAAAAAAAGAAAATATGTAGCTGGGTCTATTTATTTTGGCTGGTGGCTCCCTCTTTCTGTACTAAGTGACATTGACTTGCCATAGCCGTTTGACCTCCTTTTAAGGTGCAGGAAGGAGATACTATAAGCATTTGGTTTCTTAACATCTTGCTTAAAGCAAATTGTTCTTGAGGTCTGCAGAGTGGCCAGTGTGATGACCTCTAAATGAATCCTGGTGTTTGGGGGTAAGACAGACATGATGAATTGTTGGACGGAAGATGTATGGACAGCAGATTTCTTACTATACATAACTCATTTCTAGGGGATATAATCAGATAATTTGATTTCTCCAGGGGAAAAAGGAGAATTGTGTCATCACTTAGGTGAGGCAGTATATTATTTGTGATTTCAAACTACCCATAATTTCATTGCAAGAGAAAAGAACTGACCCAGACTTGCATTTAAGTATATATTTTCGGCAATAACTCCATACTGTAGAAACCAGAAGCTTCTGTTCTTCGCCGATGTAGAATGAGGCTGTGTTTTCTTCTCATGTATCCAGTAGTTACTGAGCGCGCACCCCAAACTTATGGGTAGATAACTTAGCAGAAATGAAGTGAAGAGGTTGTCCCTGCCTGCTGACTGGTAGAAGAGAATACACTCACAGTACTCCACTCCTTATAAAGCAAGACATGAAATAATTGGAGAGATAATTGATTCAAATTCAACCCCAGAGGGTGGAGGATGGACTTGAGGTCTGCAGAGGCCTAGAGAATAGGAAGGAAGGAATTCTTCTCTTTGTTTCTTTTCTTTTTTTAAACGTAGGAACAATGCCCACCAACATGAATGAGTAGTTGACTCTTAGCATTTATGGTAACTGGGCTTCAATCAAAATGTGAAATTCTTTGTACCACTTTGGGGGTTAAAAACAACCACAGTTTTGGGGGAGGTTAGGACAGGTTCTGTACCCTCTCTTATTTTGATTTGACTCACATTCACTAATGAGCTCTTCTGAACAGCTGATTTGCATTATAGCATGGCAGCATTTGTTAAGTAGGGCTTCCCACTCTACCAGGTCTGCCAGCTGGCACCAGAAAAGAAAGAGAAGAGACACAGAGTGGGATTCAGGCTTTTGCCATCTTGTCCTTGCTAACCGGGGAGGTCCTTGTCAATGTGGTTTTCTGAGTAGCAAGCCCACGTGGGGAGAGGGGGGAGCTGGCTGTGACTCCCTTATGACTGGGCGCTGGAGAGCTGCTGACGGAAAAGCACTTGGAGAGTACAAAGCACTCTTGTTTCATGAAAAAAGCCTCTGCAGCCAAAATCTGCTGAAAGCTTTGGGGAAATTGAAGGTGGTTTTCTCTGAAATGTCTTCCTCCTAACCACATTGCTCTTTCTTGTTCCAGAAACCAGGGAAATGGTGTGCTATGCATGTTCACATCGCCTGGCAGATTTACCACCACCAACAGAAAGTCAAGGTCAGTCCGACCTTCCTGGTATAGGAAGAATGGGATGGGCATGTGAGTGTGTGATGTGCTCAGGAGAACCTGATTAAGGAGGCATTTAAAATATATCTTACAGACCCATAGTTAGGAAGGATCAAGCCCCTCTTGGAAAAGCTACTCAGAAGTCTTAACTTTTTTTTTTTTTTTCCCCAGAGTCAGGGTCTCATTCTGTTGCCCAGGCTGGAGTATAGGGGCACAGTCATAGCTCACCACAGCCTTGAATTCCTGGGCTCATGTGATCCTCCCACCTCAGTCTCCCAAGCAACTGGGACTTTAGGCATTTACCACCATACTTGGCTAATTTCTTGATTGTTTTTGTAGAGATGGGGGTCTCACTGTGTTGCCCAGGCTGGTCTCAGACTCCTGGCCGCAAGCAATTCTCCCGCCTCAGCCTCCCAAGTAGCTGGGATTACAGTGCAAGCCACAGCAACCAGCTCAGAAATCTATTAATTAGGGAAACCACCAGTGAAATTACAAAACAAAAGCAAACTGATAATGCCCTGGGGTTCCCCCTTTTTAAATTTTGTCATTTTATTGATCCAAAGGGATTGAATATGGATTAAATGCTAAAATAAAGCTTTTGGAAATAAAATTATAGTGACCAAAAATTAGAATACAGAAAATACTTTGCATCTGGGAAGAGCTACAAATGAATGTTGGGTTTGGGTTTTTGTAAAAATAGTGACTGCTGCATTCTTTTCATTTTTTTGGCTGTGGGAAAACGGTACAGTCACGTATGCCCTATATGAAGATGATGCGACTGAACTGTCATTGGTCCTGTTGATGGTCAGTGCCGGGGGCTGGAATACAGTCAGTACTTGCAGGAGCTGCGTTCTGGCCATTACCTCGCTGTCCAAAGATGGTTTTTCCTTTTTGTCTATATTTTCATCATAGGGATGAATATATTCCATGTTCTGCTGAGCCTTTATGACTCAGTAGGGGAGAGATCAAGAACTTCTGCAAGTCCCTGGATACAGCATCAGTGCTTGGCTTAGGGAACACAGTAACTGACAAGTCGGTATTTTACAGTCTGGGTATTTACAGGCTATGTTACGATGCCCGTAAAAACAGGAGCAAACAAGCAATCAGATAACTCCAATAAGCTTCACTTAATCCATTTCTTCATGAACAAGCTTTTAGTCCTACCAGCATTTGGGAGCTCTCATGAAAGAAATACAGGAGACCAGTGAGCTAGAAGACAGAGCTCTTCATCACAGAAGAGAAATCTTTTTAAAAGGGTGATGTGATTTTTAAAAGAAAACAGCCCAAGTTCCAGCCACTCCAGAGGCTGAGGCAGGAGAACCCCTTGAGCCTGGGAGTTTCGTCCAGCCTGGGCAACATAGCAAGATCTCATTTCTTTAAAAAAAAATGAATATATAAAAAATAAAACAACCCAGTTAAAAGTTAAGATGCAAACCTCAATCAATGAGGTCGCTAAGATACTTTGCTTTGGTTGTCAGATACCTGCTCTTTCTTAGAACATGCCATCAGTGAGTTTGGCTCACTTGCACTTTATCGTTTGGGGAAGTTTAATTGGAAGCCTTGTGGTCTATCCTAGAAAATGTGTGTGCTTTGAAGAGCTAACTAGATTTTGATGATTAGTTCAATTCAGTTTTTGTTCTGGTTGATGTGGTTAGTGGAACGGTAGGTAAAGCACATCTTCCTTGTAACTTCTTTGGTTAAAAGCGAGGAGGGATGTTGCACGTGCCACTTTAGCAACTTCTTTCCCATAAAAGTGTCCCCAGTGACTTAAACTTTCATTATCCCAATTCAATTAGAAAGACCTCTTGAACATGAGATAACTTCGTTCATCTTCCCTTTTCAGCAAACTGCTTGTAATCCCCAAGCTCCATTTTGCTTCATGGCCCTAAGTTGTGGTTGATGGAACTGTGCTATGTACCATGCAATATTAGCACTAAATAATTTGGCCACCAAATTAAAGGAGGTCCTCAAAAGAATTGTATAGATTCATAGTGAATTAGAAGCTTGGTTTTGAGGCTTGGCTATGACTTGATAGTGGGACTTTCATTATAGCATTCCCTGTAGATTTGAGCAGAGCTTGCATCTTCCCTTTCTCTGTAACGTTCCTTTACGCATTCTTTTTGTTGCTTACCCAGTATTTATCGAAAGAGCCTACGCCTGCAAGTTCCTTACTGCGCCGGGCTGGGGGCACGCGTCCTTCCTGGCGTCTAGTTGCTTAGAGTTCAGTAATGAGGATCAGTGTGTGTGTAAAAAGTGAGGAAACTGTGTGTGCTCTCTTAATGGGTGGTGTCAGTTTCAGCTGGAGGTGCACAGGTAGTTTTCGCTTTCAGTGGGGGTGATGGATGAGTGGGACGTTGCCTTCAGCAGTAAGGGAATAGCAGACTTCCCTGTCTCAGACCCTCACGCCACGTTCTGTCAATATAGATGCCCCCTAATGGGGCTTTGCTGTTGTACAGCCGGGCAGGGATCCCTCAGGACATGAGGGAGATTGAGCTGAGGCTAGAATGGGGCTAAAGAGGCTGAAAACCCAGGAGACTAGATGGGGAAGAGTTCATAGCAAGGGAAAGTCAAGGTCATAGCAAGGGAACGTCAACTGGAAGCTTCAAGTCCCAGGACCCCAGGCCGTGGGAGCAGTGCTTATCCGAGGAGGCGTGAAGCCAGTTCAAAGAGAAAGCTATCAAGAAACAAGGAGGTGGGGCAGCTTTGAAACCATGCTGGTGTGAGGACCTCCAGCCTAGAGAATGATGCCAGGGGAAGTTTGAGATGAAGATTATGAACCAATTTCTGCTGCCTAAGAGGATGGTAGGCAGAAAGATTAGCCTGAGGATGCATAAAGAAGAGGAAACAGAGTGATTTCTGTCCATGATAAGGACTTCACACGAGTCTTTTTTTTTTTTTTTTTGGAGACAGCCTCGGTCACAGCAACCTCTGCCTGCCTCCCAGGTTCAAGCAATTTTCGTGCCTCAGCCTCCCCAGTAGCTGGGACTACAGGCACTCACCACCAGGCCCAGCTGATTTTTTGTATTTTAGTAGAGACAGGGTTTTACCATGTTGCCCAGGCTGCTCTTCAACTCCTGAGCTCAGGCAGTCAGCCCACCTTGGCCTCCCAAAGTGCTGGGATTATGGTTTACTTGTCTGGACGGACCCCCCCCCCACAACCTTCCTCAGGTAATTACAGGTAGAAGGAAGAGATAGGGCCTCTATTAGTTAAATTAATACTCTTACTTTTTCTTTTTTTATTTATTATATAACAATGATCATTTGAAAGCTTATAGACATGCAAATATTTCTGCATAACTTTCAGTTACTAATGAACTGTGATCTATTAGAGTATGGCAAAGAGTCATTAAACAATTAATTTATACAGCAGATTATTCATGCAGAATTCCTAATAAAATGAGCTTTAAGACACCATTATTTTAAATCTTACTAAAATGGGCCTTTACAGCAAAACACTGAACTACTTTGGGAGTGGTGGCAGTCTCCATAAATAGGATATGGTTTTATTTCTCAAGCCATTAACCTTAAAGACCAAACATAGCTGGGTGCGGTGGCTCACACCTGTAATCCTAGCACTTTGGGAGACCGAGGTGGGCGGATCACTTGAGTTTGAGACCAGTCTGGCCATCATGGTGAAACCCCATATCCACAAAAAATACAAAAATTAACTGGGCATGCTGGGAGGCACCTGTAATCCCAGCTACTTGGGAGGCTGAGGCAGAAGAATCGTTTGAACCTGGGAGGCAGAGGTTGCAGTGAGCTGAGATCACACCAGTGCACTTCAGCCTGGGCGGCAGAGTGAGGGAGACTCCGTCTCAAAAAACAAAAAAAAAAAAACAGACCAAACACTAGTGTTGTCACTAGACATTTCTGGTGTAACAGGCACTACCGGCCTGCAGATCTGACATTTGAGGGTGAAATGGTTTTTGGGTAGCTGCTTTCTCTCACAGTGTTTGTAAACTTGAACCCGAGTGCACCGTTCACAGTCTCCAGCTCCAGCTCTTCACTAACACCTTTCTTCCTTACTGTTGGCCTTGGGACCCTTACTGTCCCCCTTGCTGTGTAGAAACAGATGCAGTCAGACCCACATAAGCTGGACTTCGGACTGAAACCTGAGTTCCTGAGCCGCCCTCCAGGCCCCAGTCTCTTTGGAGCCATCCACCACCCCCATGACCTGGCACGGCCTTCAACTTTGTTCTCTGCCGCTGGTGAGTGTGGGTTTGGGTGGGGGAGCAGAGCTGAGAAATGTGGTTCTCAGGTAACTAAATAAATGAGGTTTGGGCTCTGAGCCGCCGCTCAGTCACCACCTACAAAAATACAATTTATGCCAGCTTGCAAGGCAACATCGCAGCACATCCAGCGGGTTGGGAATCTTCGTTGATACACTCTTTCATTAAAGGAGGAAGCAGAGATCATCTTTCCCTTACAGGGATTCACATCGCTTCGGTTCATTATTTGCTTCTATATTAAACCAGTATAACTCACAAGCATGTCAATTGCTATTGAAAAAGATCAGAAGGCTTACAAGGGCAGATGGGAAGGAAACAATGCCAGGAGTTATAGAAGGATGCGGTCGCCCTTAATATGGTGCCCGCAGCGCACTGTAATTTTGCACCAGGATGCTCAGTCATGCTGTGTTTTAAAGTCCTGAGGATAACGAATGATGATTAAGGCAGTTGCCAGGAGTGTGGTCTGTGATAAGGGAGGGTGGGCCACTCAGTTGCTGGTTTTCTCTGCTACAAAACATAATACTATTGGCTGGTTGGTTAAAGCGATGGAAGAAATTTAGGAAACGGCATAAACACCCAAGTGACCTGTTCATCAGATCTGTAATTGATTTAACCTCTGAGAATACACACTGTCAAGTGTGTGTGTGGAAGGGGTGAGGTAGAGAGTGACCATTATGCTCATTCCTGCTCCTGCTACAAACAAAAGGCAGCGGCTGTAAGGACTGTGTGGTGGATGAGAACAGCCCTCTTGGTATCAAGGGTTTCTTGTCATTCTGTCTTCTTTAAAGCTTTTTTAAGTGTAACTTCTGGCACACAGAGCTCTGCTCAGTTAACACTTAAAAATGATGGCATTGAGCTCATTCTGCTAATCACTTCATACCCACTGTGCTAAGTAGAATTTATTCTTCTGGTCGTAAGCGGTCAAGGGGCTCCCCATTTCTGATCCTTGCGGGACAAGTCTCACAGCCATCCTGCCAGCTGCCACCCCAGGCTTTTATCCAAGACTCACTGTGGGTGGACCTCTGGCTCTTCGGTGCAGGAAGAGAGACGCACCCTCATTGCAAGAAATCTTCATTATAATAATAGGCCTTGCTACCAAAGCAAGTGAATCCCCCTGGAGGGTCGATGGAATTTGCTAAGGTCTCAGGTTCTTCTCTGTCAGTGCTGTCTAGGGACATATTTGAAGGCTCTGTTACCATGGCACCTAGGCTCTGAGACAGGGCTACATTAAGAGCGATTTTTGGAGAGAAATAGATTTCTCTCTGGTTTCCATTTGAGCCAAGTGGATGAATTGGCTTCTTTTGCTTCAATAATTCTGAAACTGCAAGGCACCCCTGGGGGCCCTGGGCTTAGCAAAGCTCTGGTCTTCATTGAAGCATTAATTAGCTTGCACTACACAGACAGTATGTGGCCAAAATTTTATTTAGCCGACAACACTGCCAACGCCTGATGAATATCCTGGAATATATTCACTTTGTGGAGGCGGGGTATCATTCTTACACTTCCCAGGTGGAAAATAAGCCAGCATGCAGGACTGGATAGATAGCCCTCAGGTGTCTTCCAATTCTGAGCTACCGTGACTGGGATGATGTTCCAGAACGAACATACTGTGTGGCTTCCTCTCCAAACCCAGGCCACAAGACTTTTGCAGCCCAGGGAACAGCAGTCCAAAACATGAATTGAGTTAACAGAGTGCAGACAGCAATGACCCCTACATTTAATCCATCTTCCTAAGGGAATTTATATTTGTTTATAGGAACTTAGAAAAAATGCAAAGGATTATGGAACAGTTATTCCTAAATTCTTTATCCAGGCCCTGTTTATACTTCCATTCTAGAATGTAACCTTCTTTAGCATAAGCAGTATGGGATTCTGCCCAAAATGGTTATTTGGCGAACCTTGTAACTGATGTGTATAACTTGTACATACTTAAGAAATCCAGCCATTTTCATCTTGCTTTTGGGTGCTAATCCCATGAATATAAACTAGAGACTTCTTCAGATGACCTTGGCAAATCTCTCATCTAGGACAAGGCCTGCCTTCCAGGGAGCTAGCCTCCTTAGCTAGTAAGTGGCCTCATATTAACAAGCCCATTTGGCACCCTAAGCCTTTAGAAATGCCCTTCCCTAATTCGCATTTGCACACTCTCTCTCTCTCTCTCTCCTTCCTTCCTTTCCCAGCTTCCTTCAAGAACAGGAATAGAGGCATCTTCAAGAAATACACATTAGGCAAAATACAGAGTAAAGGAGGAAATGTGGATCAAGGGAAAACTGAAGGAAACCACTAAATTAGACCTGAGCTCCCTGACAGGCAAAGCAAAAACCTATGAGTCGGTTATAAGATTTTTAGTGCCCCAAAACAGAAGAATCAACCGGCTTCTCCTGGCATTGAAAGTTGAGAGACATCAGAGGACTTCATCTCCTAAAACCTAATGTAACTCACAACAATGAGTTTTATAGAGTTGGACCTTATAGTATCCTTCGAAGTGGCTGCATGCGAACTAACATATTCTTCAGGAGAAGGGATTCTGCAAGGCCCCGGAGTAGCGTAGCTGAGAACCACGGCTTCAGGACCACCCCTCCTGAGCCAGGGATGATAAACGGGCTGGGTGTCTGGAACAGTGTTTCTCAAAGTGAAAACTTGCCCCTCCGAGATACTCACTCTATGAGGAAAGGATTCCGTGACGAAATGTTCCCCTCTTAGAGAATGAAGGAGCCTATAAGCTTATTAGCGGCTCTAACAAGTCTTCAGTAAAGAAACTTGGCTTAGCTCTTTCTAATCCAGTATTTCTCCAAATTTACTTGGTTATAAAACCTCCCCTCCTCCCATGATGCAGGGGAGTTATTGCTGTCTTTGTAATACTGTGTGTCATCGGCTTTAAAAACAAATACCCCGGCCGGGCGCGGTGGCTCGAGCCTGTAATCCCAGCACTTTGGGAGGCCGAGACGGGCGGATCACAAGGTCAGGAGATCGAGACCATCCTGGC
>NW_016811820.1:3234503-3254234 GCF_001698545.2 Rhinopithecus bieti
CGTCTCAAAAAAATAAATAAATAAATAAATAAATAATAAAATAAAAGAAATACCTCTTTTAGGTGGTGGCCAGCCATGCTGGGAAAGTGAAAAGGGATGAATGATTTTCTGCTTCCCAAAAAAACATTTTCTTTTACCCCGTGTCTTGCCTGCAGGGGCCTGGGTGGACTTTAGCCATGACCTCCCTTGAGCATTTTTTCTCATGGGGCCGTTAAGCAAGTAGAAGCCGGTTGCATCTTCAAAGTTGGCTTTTTGTAAACTCTGGTTTTGTTATGTTTGACTTAACAGGTGCTGCACACCCAACTGGGACCCCTTTTGGGCCACCTCCTCATCACAGCAACTTCCTCAACCCTGCTGCCCACCTAGGTGAGTCACCCAAAATCATGGGAACTGAGGTGTGTGCTTCAGGCAACCCTGCTGTGTTTACCATGCTTCCGCTGCACCTCCAGGCAAACTGGTGGGAGTCCCAGATACCTCACTTACCACTTAGGCAGGAGATGGTACTCTCTTAGGGGTTTCAATACATGCCATCCAGCTTCCAGATTTCATCTCTCACACCACATTCTTTCGGTAGTGGAGCTGTGCTCAGCAGTGGTTCTGCCTGAGCTTACCATGGTGCAGTGGGTGAGAGCCATCCCTTGGTATCTCAGGGAATCCGAGTTTACAACAGCCTGTTCCTGCCCATTGGAAGAAGATGGTGAGCTCTTGCCCCGTAGCAAAGGTCACCTCTAGGAAGCGGAAAGAAACACAAGCTGATGTTATGGAGAGGTGCTATTCCACATGTCACTGCCTCGATAAATGAGTCTCTTCCTAGTGAAGGTGCATGCTTTGTGTGGCCTTTGCATATTCGATCCCATCTGCAAAGTGTACAGGCAGATGCAGGCATTGCCTTGCACAACATCAGGGCATATCATAGGCGTGCCTTCAGAGTTTCATCATGGATTCAGATGTCACCTCTTTCTGTTCTGTTAGAACCTGCAGAGCGCACTCCTGGCAGAGGCGAGACTGGGCAGGAAGGCAAGTTGTACACCCTGGCTTGAGTAGTGTCCCCACTGGGCAAAGGAAGAGTAATGCAAAATGCACAGTTGTGGAATTAGAGCCCTCAGATAGATTTTGCTAACCCAGTGCCTAAATCCAAGTGTAATGAAAACCTTTTACACCATCCAGTAGGAGAAGTGGGACAGGCCAGGTGGGGGTGTAGAGAGGGCAGGGATCCCGCATCACCCTGCTCCCAGGAAGTTCTGGGTTCCTCTCTCAGCAGAGCCCCTGACCATTTCCTTCTTCCCCATCTTGTTTGCAGAGCCTTTTAATCGGCCGTCTACATTCACAGGCCTAGCAGCCGTTGGTGGCAATGCCTTCGGGGGACTTGGAAATCCTTCCGTTAGTGAGTACCTCTAACTTTTAAAAATCTGCCTTGGACTTTTATCTCCTGTGATCCGCATATGGCTCAAGACCTTTCTAGAGAAAAGGAAAACTATGCTCTGGGGGGGACCAGTGTAGGTTATATCACTGCAAAAGCAGGCCTTCACAGTGGGGTGAGGTGGAAGCGTGCAGAGCCACCACTGTGAGGGCAGCCGCCACTGTGAGGGCGGCCCCCTGTGGCTATCCAGTTCTGAGGGGCAGGAACGGCAGTGTAATTGATGACCTCAGAGAGTTTACTCAAGTTCAGAGTTTCATCCACATCCCATCTCTGCTCTCCAAGATTTTGGCTGCAACTCACATTAGAAATGAAAGCAGTAGTTACATTTCATCTTGCCCGTGGCATTCGTGGAATTGAAAAAAGCACAATGAAAAATAGCAGGAAGACAGCACCAGGCTCGGGATAATCAAGATTTGGCAACATTTTATTCTCCATCATCTAGGAAGACTTTGCAGTTTTCTACTATTAAAAAAGCTCATCTCGATTAGGAGAAGAATTAGAAGCCCATCTCACGTTCTAAACATTAGTATTTAGTTGCTGGATATGCAAATTATTTTCTTTCATGCCACATACCATATACTCTGGGTACAGGAAGAGCTAAAACGTGTCTCTGAGCATACCGTCACAGGTCAGTCTTTATTTAAAATACATCAAGGAGACCGGTGTGTCTGTTGAGGGCAAGGTCCTGTCTGGTCTCTGGTGACACTTGAGAGGGCCGCGATGGGTAGAGGAGACGGTGACTTCTGCGAATTAATTTAGAGTTATTAATCCAAATCCCACCATCATAACACACCCTTCTGCATGCCTGGAACTTATGCATGCACCAGATACGTTGAATTAGGTTATCTCAATACCCATTTGGTCCCTTTTCCTTTTTAATTTCCCCTGTCCCCACCTTTGCTTTTGGTTTTAAAAAGAAAAAGAAAGCTGTGAGCTACCTCTCCAGTGTAGGACAAGACTTCCTCTAATGAATTTGTTAATCTCCTTTCCTTTTCCAGCTCCCAATAATATGTATTCATTTTAACTCTGAATGCTGTTAAAAGTTTTTTGGTAAGTACCTTCATTACAGCAGATTATATAATTTCTCTTAAACCTTTTTGTTCTCCACTTCACCATTTCAGCACCCAACTCAATGTTCGGCCACAAGGATGGCCCCAGTGTGCAGAACTTTAGCAACCCTCACGAACCCTGGAACCGGCTGCACCGAACGCCTCCGTCGTTCCCGACCCCTCCGCCCTGGCTGAAGCCAGGGGAGCTGGAGCGCAGCGCGTCCGCTGCAGCTCATGACAGAGATAGAGATGTAGATAAACGAGACTCATCTGTTAGTAAAGATGACAAAGAAAGGTACGGAAAGAAACCGCTCTCGAGTCCCCACTCTGTGCCAAGTACCAGTGGAACCGGCCGCCCACCCTCCCTGTCCCAGCCTCGTGCTTTAGCCACCCCGCTAGCCTCAGCTTATCCCCACAGCCAGTGCCCGCAGCCCCTCGCAGTCCCCGTGGCCCGTAGCATATGGTGACGGTAGGAGATAGCAGAGCTAGCAACAGATTCCTGTCTCAGTCGCAGTTACACATCAGCACGTCCTAAGACCCCGTTAGCGTGTCCAAACAGAAGTCTTTCTCTAGAAGACAGGGAGTTGGAGCTTTGGGCCAGACACACACAGCATGAATCAATTCCATATTTGCTTTCAAGTCCGTGCAGTCCATTAAACCATCCATAGGTTTTTCCCGCTCTTTTCTTCTTTTTGTTTTCTTTTAGAAAGCCATGTTTGCATTGCCTCATCATATTTTTCTCAAGTTTTGTTCAAACTCAAAGCCTGGGGCTCACAGATGACTAATACGATTTTACTCACCTAGATGTAGAGAAACGTCGACAAGCAGTTTTGGTTTGGTTTTGGTTTCACTAGTGGATAATTTTGTTAACCGTTGTCTCTGCACTTGGTAACCCATGCCTAGAAAAAAAAGTAGTATTAAAGAGGGAATGTCTTGCAGTATTTTTTCCAAAGAATATCATACACATTCTTGACAAAATGTCTCCTTTTTTCTTTCTTTAGGCTATTTTCAGTTTAAATGAACTGATAAGGAATGCACAAATATGCCTGACAGAAAATACCTAATCCCAATTTCCTTGCAGTACTTAAGATTTAAATTTGATCCAAATCTTTAATGTTTCTTTTCTTTGTGTACCGTGTATGTATGTCTGTGTGTATCTCCTAGTAATTTCAAAGAATTCAACTTTGCAGGCTCTGAATGCGGCAGATTAGTAGATACTCATCAGAGGCCATTATGCTGACTGATAAAAGAAAAAGACAAAGTTTCCTTCAAGGCAGTATGATAACAATCTCTTAACCACTGGGAGGAACGTTTCTGACATTCAGCTCTGAGCTGTGAACTGCCGAAATGAGGCACGCCTAGCAACCTAATGTGGCCGACCCTAGGCCGCCAGCTTTCCGTACACAGCCTGTCACTAGGTGCAATGCAGGATGTGGCCACCAGCCCTTTGCGCGTTTCTCTGGATGGTGTCAAAATGGCCTCTTGGATTCAAGTCAGGAAGCTTAATAAATAAAATGTACTCTTCTTCCATACTTCGCTTAAAAGTTACTCCTCTTCTCTGCATGTGGGCAGGAAACAGCCCTTATACGGGAGCCTCCTGAACTCTCTCACTGTGGTCCTCTGATCCTTGCACACCAGCACCGAGCCAGTGTGGCAGGCTGCCGCTCTCCTCAACTTTGCCATATCTGTCTTGGCGCCATCTATAAGATTTGCCTGGTCTTAGTTTTAACTCAAGTTTTACCTTATTGTCATTCCATTTGTTTTTGCATTTTCTGCCCAATACTCTTGAGCCCCCATCCAAGACAGGTCTCTAAAATTCTTGTCTTGCGTTTTCACTCACAGCTGTTCTCTAAAATTGTTTTCAATGTCCTCATGAGGTTTTATGTTTAGGGACCTGCTTTTCCTACTGCCTTCCCTCCGTCTTCTCATCAGACTTTGGCTTTCTTATCCCATCTGGTGCACAAGTGCTCTTTGCAACCCAAAAGTCCTCCAGTTGTGGCTTCCTTTTGAGCCTCTCTCACATGCTGTGTCTTGGAGATGGCTCCATATCCACGTTCTTTGCTCTGAAACTGGTCACTTGTCCTTGTAAGGAGCAAGAGAGTTCTGTAGCACTGGTTGAACCCTTCCTTCCACTGGCTCTGTGTTGCACAGTTGGAAGAAAAGTGATACTTGGCGGGCGTTGGCCTCTTAAAACGGGATTCTTAACACTAGACAATCCCGAGAGTCCACACAGTGGGGCTGGATTGCCGCATCACCTTATTGACCACATGCAGCCATCTTGGCTTCCTGGAAGCTCTTCTGTGCTCTTGGTTGAGGCTCTTACATGCAGAGAGATTCTTGCTCCCGGCAGACTCCCCCTCACCCTCATCCCTGGTCCGTCTCCCCCATTAAGCTTCCTCTAAAATCTCGGTAAGTAGGATGAGGGTGGCTGGCTCTGCCCTGCCCAGGGCATGGCTGCTGCCTTGGTGACCATGGGAAGCAGCCCCCAGCCTGTCCTCGTCACACCACCATTTCACCCGCAGCCCCTGGCCCGGCCGACTCGCCGGTTTCATTTCATCTGCGTCCTTGTCTTCCCCTCTCTGCCCCAGGGAAAGCGTCGAGAAGAGACACTCCAGCCACCCTTCACCAGCACCTATCCTCCCGGTGAATGCCCTGGGACATACCCGCAGCTCCACTGACCAGATCCGGGCTCATCTGAACACTGAGGCTCGGGAGAAGGACAAACCCAAAGAGAGGGAGAGAGACCACTCGGAATCCCGCAAGGACCTGGCCGCCGACGAGCACAAGGCGAAAGAGGGCCACCTGCCCGAGAAGGACGGGCACGGCCACGAGGGGCGCGCCGCGGGCGAAGAGGCCAAGCAGCTGGCCCGGGTGCCGTCTCCCTACGTGCGGACCCCGGTGGTGGAGAGTGCCAGGCCCAACAGCACCTCGAGCCGGGAGGCCGAGCCGCGCAAGGGTGAGCCGGCCTACGAGAACCCCAAGAAGAGCTCTGAGGTCAAGGTGAAGGAGGAGCGGAAGGAAGACCACGACCTGCCTCCAGAGGCCCCGCAGACCCACCGGGCCTCGGAGCCGCCGCCTCCCAACTCCTCGTCCAGCGTGCACCCGGGGCCCCTGGCCTCGATGCCCATGACGGTGGGGGTGACGGGCATTCACCCCATGAACAGCATCAGCAGCCTGGACAGGACTCGCATGATGACCCCCTTCATGGGCATCAGCCCCCTCCCGGGCGGAGAGCGCTTTCCGTACCCTTCTTTCCACTGGGACCCCATCCGGGACCCCTTGAGGGATCCTTACCGAGAACTTGACATTCACCGGAGAGACCCGCTGGGCAGGGACTTTCTGCTAAGGAACGACCCGCTCCACCGGCTCTCGACTCCCCGGCTGTACGAAGCCGACCGCTCCTTCAGGGACCGGGAGCCTCACGACTACAGCCACCACCACCACCACCACCACCACCCGCTGTCTGTGGACCCTCGGCGGGAGCACGAGAGGGGAGGTCACCTGGACGAGCGGGAGCGCTTGCACATGCTCAGAGAAGACTACGAGCACACGCGGCTCCACTCCGTGCACCCCGCCTCCCTCGACGGACACCTCCCCCACCCCAGCCTCATCACCCCGGGACTCCCCAGCATGCACTATCCCCGCATCAGCCCCACCGCGGGCCACCAGAACGGACTCCTCAACAAGACCCCTCCGACAGCAGCGCTGAGCGCACCTCCCCCGCTCATCTCCACGCTGGGGGGCCGCCCGGTCTCTCCCAGAAGGACGACTCCTCTGTCCGCAGAGATAAGGGAGAGGCCCCCTTCCCACACGCTGAAGGATATCGAGGCCCGATAAGCCGAGAACAGGAGCACGAATGAGGAAGAAACCCTAGGCAGACACCAGGCCAGACTTGAGAGACAGAACTCCTGCACGGCTCACATAGACTGCGGGGGCGGGAAGCCCCACCTCTTCCCCTTGTAAAAAATGTATAGACTCTGCACATTTTGAAATGTTTTGTATATTGTATGTTGAGATTTTTCAGATCTTTTAGCCCAGTCATATGTTCTCACGTCTCCTACTTTTTCTTTCTCGTATAAAACTTTTTGATTTGAACCAAAACAGTGAAGATGACAACACACACCAATTAGATGATAATTTTGGGGGGGCGGGGGGAGAAGTCCACGCCATCCATCATGCAAAATTCTTTCAGATGAGGTGGGAAGACAGACAGTGTACATAGTTATGTAAAAAGAGATTGCTTCATGAGCTAATGGTTCATATATGCAAAAGGGTAAGATGAAAGCTTTACTTTGTACAAATGTAAATAGGTAAAGATTAAGTAACATAATACATTAATACTTCTTAAAATGTGCTACTTGCAAACTTACTTAATATCACTGAACACAGTCGGCTAAGGCTGTGTTCCCATATATTGTTATAGACAGCTAAACCCTTCAACTATGCAATGAATGTTCGGGCTTTTCACAAAAGCCCGCCTAACTCAAAGGAGCCTTTTCAAATCCATTTACAACATACTTAAGGTCATATTTTCCCTGAACAAGCGCTTACGTGATATGACTCTGTTTTCCTTGCTTGTTTTTTTTCAAACGGAGAAACATCCTATTTTGCAAATTGGACCCCAGGCTGGAACTTAGCATCTGAAGTTGCCGCTTGTGGGCTCTGGGGAAAAGTGCAGCCCCGGAGAGGTAACTGAGGACATGAGCAACCGGTGCCAGGGAGGGTGGGATTCGCCAGATGCCAAAATCAGGGGACGGGTGGTGGTGTCTGTCAGACACACACAGGTCGCCAGTGACTTCACACACACCTCATGTGAGAACCATGCCTTTTTTAGTGTGTCCTATTTCATACCTGTACACACTTCGTTTTGTAATGAGATTTACTTACACCCAAACAGATCCTGAAAGAAAGCTTCAAGTTTTCTCAGATGATGGATATGTTTTCACTGTATTCAATAACTGACCGATGTAAGGTGCACGTTTCCCGATGTGACGCACTGTATTCCAGCTGGTGATCAAGTCTGGGAATAGCCGTAACAGGTCAACCTTGTGGAGCCATCGCGAGTTAGAGGGTGAAAGATGGCAGAAAAAAAGTCTTGTGTGTGAGTGTGTTTTTTGAGTTTGCATCAATCTTAATGTCTCTTCATAATACTTTTATAATACATTAAGCCTCTTGTCTACATATTTGGAGAGAATATGACTTTACTAGCAGAGAAATACAATATATCTTGTCTACTGGACTGTAAAATATATGTATGAAATAAAATTAGTTCCATTTGGTCTTCTAGTATATTAAAGTGCTATCTGACGTTGTTATCCTGTTGTTATCGCTGTTTTTGCAAAAAAAAAAAAAAAAAAGTTAAACTAGCAGAACATTGTTTCTAAATAAGCAGAGAGATCTATTTTTAGTAGTAACACTGAAGGTTTAGTTGTGAGGGCTTCCAGATTTTGTGAAACTCCAGATGTTGTGGCGGTGTTTTTTTTTTTTTTTTTTTTGTTATTTTGTTTTTTTTTGTTTGTTTTTGTTTTTTTTTTAAAGACAACAACTAAAAAAAAAAATCCAAGGAATATGTACACTGGAACTGTAGTGGTAGCTTTCAGTATTGTAAAGAGATTGTTCTATACGGACCTTTTTGCTGTTTATCCTGTATGTAATAAAGTCCTTTCTAGATCCTATGTGAAAAGAAAAGTGAAGCAACTGAATCTTCAGCATGTTCTCATCGGCGGAGCCTTCTTGTGTAATGTAAACTGTGCCATGTTATTAAAAAATGTGAACTAAGCTTCCAGCTGCTTGTTTGTGTGAGGTGACCATCATTACCTTAGGGAAGAAGCCATACCTGTACAAGACCGGGCTCGTGAAAAGAAACACCTCGAACCCAGCCTGCGTGAGAACAGAAGGCTCACCTGCCGTGGCTGACCACCCTACCCAACTCGGTTAGTGTCTCACCAATTCGTTACTGTAAACATTTGCACCCCACACAGTTGCTTGTGGTTTTTTTTTTTTTTTTTTTTTTTTTGGGGGGGGGGGGGGGTGTTCTGTTCATTTTTTGTATGTCCAAAATACTGTAAAAGTCAGGTACTTCTGGATTTTATAGACGTTTGTACCGTGTGGGCCACGTTAGCCAGTTCTGTTTGTGCCTCTGAGCTACTTCAAAAGTGAGCAAAAGTGTTTGCTTTTCCAGCAGTGATGAGAAATCTGACCCAGGGCCTGTGACAACAGTTTTTGCTTGCTCATTCCATTGTATTTCAATATCTGTGGACTCAGTCAGTCTTATGTAATACTAAAGACTTTCCAGATTTTTTTTTTTTTCCTGTCCTGGCTTTTTCTCTCTTTTAATTATGTGGTGTAGTCCTCATCAGTTTGCAGTCTCCCTGTCCTCTAAAATCTAGTTTGTTTGTTTTTTTTTTTTTGATGTAAAAAAAAAAATTGTTAAATTTTCTTGTGTCGACCTGATGAAATTGCTATTTGGATGAGATTGTTTGCATGGGTGTTTGTATGTTACTAGGGAAAAAGCAAAAGTAGTTCCAGTTAGCAAGATCTGGGTAGCTGCTGAATGGGAATCAGATAGAAATGTTCAGAAATTGTGGAGCGGGGGCAGGTCTGTGGCTGGCAAGTGCTGTGGACTCCTGTGGTTTCACAGGGGCATCTGAGAAGTGCATCCAAAGCTCTGGAAAAGTCAGTCCGGGGTGAGAAAAGGGCACTGAGAAAGCAGTCCAGTTGCAGACATCCGCTAATCTGGGCAGAGCAGGGACTTCTTGAATAAAAGCCCATTTCACTCAGCCTTGTTTTCCTATGTTAATACCTGACTCCAAACTGGACAAAAGAAGGAAGAAAAACCCAGTGGATTGGAAAACAAGATAAACACTGTGTTTTTCCAATTTAGGCACTTCTCAGGACCCTGCAGACAGTAGCAGTGGCGCCTTGTTTTGCTATTTTCCCTGCTGCAATTGTACACGTATTTTGACGTCGCCATCTGCCATGTCAGAACATAGGAGAGTCAAACTCTCAAATCAGCCACGGTATTTAATCCCCAGGGCTTCATTCATCTCACGCTTTGCATATTTTCCCCCTAATTACGCCCAGCTCCTCGGCACTGATGGGGACCAGCACCAATTTGATTTCCTGCTAACCTATAGATACTCTAATTATCTCCCCCATCTTTGACAGTGATCTTGTTACCTTCTAATGGCACATGACAGGTAAAATAGCGAATATAATGATGCAATAATTACCACTTTGGATGGATATTTGCCACAGCATTTGCTGTTTATCCATTTTTCTGCCTCAATCAAGGTAGATGAGGGGAAATAAGACGCATTCTTTACATATGTAGCATAGAAAGAAGTTGAAGCATCTGATCAGTTGAAGGAAAGAGGACAACAAATGTAACCTGGGCTTTTTCACGTGTTTGTAAAATTCTGCCATCTTTTCTGTGTATTACTGTTTTTTTTTTTTTTTTTTTTTTTTTTTTTTTTGTTTGTTTTTTTTTTTTTTTTTTGAGACTGAGTCTTGTTCTGTTACCTAGGCTGGAGTGCAGTGGCACGATCACGACTCACTGCAGCCTCCACCTCCCGGGTTCAAGTGATTCTCGTGCCTCAGTCTCCCGCGTAGCTGGGACTACTCAAGGGCGCCCGCCACACGCCCAGCTAATTCACACACTGTAATTTAGCACCAGGGCTGGAGAAGCCACTGGCACAATCACGCTCAATGCAACCTCAAACTTGAACAAGGAGACTGAAAACTAATTTAGAAAAACCCTTTAGCCAGGGAATAAGGGAGTTTTCCTTGCAAGGGACTTCCAAACTTTGTCCGCTGTTGAGCAATTGGGAACTTCTCCAATTCTTGCAAGAAAGTTTTAGTGAGATTTGGAGATTTTGAGATTTATCTATTGGAGCTCTGTCGGCCCAGGCTAGAGTGCAGTGGGCACATCTTGGTTCCCTGCAACCACCCGCCTCCAGATTCAAGCAAATCTCCTGCCTCAGCCTGCGAGTAGCTGGGTTACAGGAATGCCCCACCATGCCAGCTAAATTTTTTTGTATTTTTTAGTAAGGACAGGGTTTTCACCATGTTGGCAGGTGGTCTCGAACTCCTGGACCTCAAGTGATTCCACCCGCCTCCAGCCTCCCAAAGTGCTGGGATTTACAGGCATGAGCCACCATGCTCAGCCTTAATTCATTTTTTAAATTGCTGGTTGCAACCCACTACCTTCATCGCATGGCCCTGTGAATCATAAGTGTCCAATGCCTAGTTTGAAAAACAGTTCATTGGAAAAATCCTCCAGCCTAAAGAGGGTGAGGGGTCAAGGATGATGGTCAAGGCTATTTTTCTACTCTCAACCTAAAGTGGCCTACTCTGTTCTTACTGGGCTATCCCAGCAAGCCTCTGGACCTGTCTCTCCCCTGCACCACCCTCTACACTTCGCCCGTTCTCATCACATCTTTCCAGGTCCCAAACCATCCCTACTTCAAGAGGTCGCCTCAGTGGAGCCCAGCTTCTCACCTGTGCTCCAACACCCTTAGTACCCAGGACCTGTTGGGCTTAATCCCACACGCCATTCCTAGTTAAACACTCTACCCTTCTCCATCTGGCAAACTCATTCATGCTTTGAGGTTTACCTCAAGGCTATCTACCTTGGGATCATTGGGACTTGGAGGTCCGAGGCTACAAAGAGCCATGATCTAACACTGTACTCCCAGCCCTGGGCGGGACAAAGTGGGACCTCGTCTCAGGAAAAACGTAAAAGGCCTTCACTTCCATGATGCCTTTCCTGATTGCCCCTTAGGACCAGTGCTTTTTGTTTTTTGTTTTGTTTTTTGTGGTTGTTTTTTTTTTTTTTTTTTTTTTTTTTTTTTTTTTTTTTTTTTTTTAGACAAGGGTTTTCACCCCGTTGCACGCTGGAGTTCAATGGTGCGATTCTTGGCTCATAACAATCCTCCTCTCACAGCTCAAGTGGATCCTCCCACCTCAGCCTCCCGAGTAAAAGGACTACAGGTATGCACCACCGCACTAGGCTATTTTTTGTAGAGACAGGTTTTGCCATGTTGTCCAGGGCTGTTTTGAACTCCTGAGCTCAGCAATTCTGCCCGCCTTGGCCTCCCAAAGTTGCCGGGATACAGGCATTGAGCCACGTGCCTGGCCAAGGACCACTGGTTCTTAAAGTGTGGTCCCCAGACACCAGCAGCTACAGCACTGGGAAAAATATTAGAGTGCAGGCCGGGTGCGGGTGGTCCAAGCCTGTAATCCAGCACTTTGGAGGCCGAGACGGGCGGATCCACGAGTCAGGAGGATCGAGCCATCCTGGGCTAACACGGTGAAACCCCGTCTTACTAAAAAAATACAAAAAAAACTAGCCAGGCGAGGTGGCAGCACCTGTAGTCCCAGCTATCGGAGGCTGAGGCAGGAGAATGGCGTGAGCCCGGGAAGCCAGATCTTGCAGTGAGCTGAGATCCGCCACTGCACTCCAGCCTGGGCGACAGAGCGAGACTCCGTCTCAAAAAAAAAAAAAAAAAAAAAAAAAAAAAAAAAAAAAAGAAGTGCAAACCCTCAGCACCCAACCCCCAACCCCCAACCCCCACCCAACCTCCTACATTCGAAACTCTGAGAGTGGGGCCCAGTGATCTGTGGTTTAAGCTTCCTGGTATTTCTGGTGCACAATCAACTTTGAGACCCACTGGATTAGACCACAGAAGAAAGTCAAGAGAAAGTTCTGGCAAAAAGCTGCACCACGAAATGCCAGGTAACAGCAAATGATCATGGAAGAAAACCGGTATTCTGTTGAGGACCTTCCAGCCTGACCCTTGATCCTCCTAGATTGTGAAGAGGTTGTAACCTTGTTTGAGCCAGAATAATGCTTTTGGCTTCTGGGTCTATCCCAGCTCCTTTCTAGTGTATGTTCACTAATTCCTGCATCACCAGCAGGATGGAATGGATGGAGAAACTGGCCTGTCCCCAGCAACAATGATAGTAGCCAATGTTAACTGAGTGCTTTTGGCTTCTCGGGCACTGTTTTGTGTGCTTCTAACTAGATTATCTCCCTTAATGCTCTCAACGACCTTGCAAGGTAGGTATAGGTGCAAGTTCAATTGGACAAATAAGAAAAATGAGGCACAAAGAGGTGAAGTCATTTGCCCATGTCCAAGTGCATAACCTAAATACACACCCAGGCAGTTCCCCTCTAGAGCCTGCACCATAACCATGGCCCTGTGCTACCACAGAGAAAAGGATTGCTTAGTTAATTCACCATATAAACAGCCATTGTTTACGTGCCAAACACACACTTGTAATTAGCACCCAGGCTGGAGTGCACTGGCACAATCATAGCCTCAAACTTGAACAAGGAGACTGAAAACTAAATTTAGAAAAACCTTTGAGGGCCAGGGAATAAGAGTCTTCCTTGCAAGGACTTCAAACTTCGTCCTGTGAGCAATTGGGAACTTCTCAAATTTCTGCGAGTAAAGTTTTAGGGAGATAAATTTGGTGACAATGAGGGTAGAGTCCACTGACAAATGAAACCAACCACTGATGCTGCTACACCCCATAGTCCCAGGTAGCCCACAGGCCCATGTGAATTCCTCCTGCTTTTTGTTTAGCGTCATTTCCAACCTCAGCCCCACTCAGACATCCTAGGACTTGACCCAAGCCAGTGTCTATATGCTGTGGCCTGCATTCACCTCTCTAGACAGTCAGAGGGGGTTCCCATCTAGGCTTCATGACACCCCGTGCATTGTGACCCCATCTTCATGTAATTGCCTGATCGGTTTCTTGTGTGCTGCCCAGAAAAGCCAAACACCAAGAACAACAGGAGTTGCAGCAATGAAAGAGTTTAATAATCACTGGGCCAGGCAAGCAGAAGAATGGGAGAGGTTTCTTAAATCCACCTCCCTGAGAATTTGGAGACTAGAGTTTTTCAAGGATAATTTGGCTGGTGGGGAGGTTAGAGAATGGGGAATGGTGATTGGTTGGGTCGGGGATGAAATCACAAGGGGTGGTAGCTGTCTTCTTGCACTGGATCAGTTTCTGGCAAGGGGTCACAGATCTGGTTGAGCCCGTTTCTTGGTATGGCTCATTGGTCCAAGTGGTGCCAGTTTGTCAGAATGCAAGGTCTGAAATATGCCTTGAACACCAGTCTTAGGTTTTACAATAGTAATGTTATCTATAGGAACAATTGGGAAGGTTACAAATCTTATGACCTCTGGCTACATGACTCCTGAGCCATAATTCTAATCTTGTGGCAAATTTGCTAGTTTTAGACAAAGGTGGTTTCGGTCCCCCAAGCAAGAAGGGGTTAGTTTTAGGGAGATACTATTATCATCTTTGTTTTAAAGTTAAACTGTAAATGAAATTCCTCCCATAGTTAATTTTGCCTACACCCAGAAATGAGCAAAGATAGTTTACTTGTGAAGTTAGAAGCAAGATGGAGTTAGGTATGTCAGACTTCTCTTGTTATCATAACTTGTGCAAAGGTCGTTCGCTTAGGCTCCCAGTGAGATGCTCATATATTTATCCCTCTCCTCACCTCCTTCCTCCACCCACAAGGGTCAGGAGACAGCATCAAACTGCACCCCATGACACTGCCCCATGTCAGAGCCTCACCAGCACCCCGTTGCCTTGGGACCTCAGGGCTAATTTCCTCATGCCTTATCCCCAGTCTCAAGTCCTAATGATTCCATCTCCCACCCTCCTCATATCCTGAACCCTCATATCTATCTCTCTGGACCATCCTTTCACCATCCTACTGTCCTGGGAGGACACAGGCTCCTCTGCAGCTCTCTAGAATGGGGGCATCTTCTCTCCGTCATCCTCCTCACTATGGCCTGATGTGGGCAGGGGTCATCCTGCTCTGGCTGCTGCTTTCAGAGCATCTTCCCAGCTCCTGTTACCCTGGGAGCAAATCAGCTGCTGACCACTCCCTGCTCAGTCCTCCAAGATGTTTCCCCAGATCACTGACAGCACTTCGATCACCATTTTCATATCGTCAGGGAGCCTCTGCTCTCTCTTGTTGTCACTCCCTGGGCTCTTGCTCAATCAATAACTGCAGCTCCTCCCTCATCTCATCTCTAGTACTGCACTCTGACCCTGCCCCTTGCTGCCTCCTCCCCTACAACCTCCCAACTCAACAATCCTTTGGAGCTACCATGGCCCTATCCCTGGCTTCCCTCTTTGCTCACTTTCCTCAGTCCTCAATTGGAGAATTATTATAATCACTTCCTTGCTTATATCCTCAATGCTATTGTTGCTTTCTTGCTCTGTTGAGCCACATACTGCAGTAGCTACATCCCAAACTTGGTTAAATAAATGTCTTCCCTCCCCATGATTGGGTGAGAGAAAAGCACAAAATTGTGCTGTGATCATGAGCTTTTTAAAAAAATGCAATAGTTTTCGGGGTACACGTGATGTGTTACGTTACATGGTTATATGGATAAGTTATTTAGTGGTGACTTCTGAGATTTTAGTGCACCTGTCACTGGAGCAGTGTATGTTGTACCCAACATGTAGTTGTTTTTCCCTCAACCCCCTCCCAGTCTTCCCCACTGAGTCCCCAGAGTCCATTATATGTGATCATGACTTTAAGTGGGGCTTTAATGCTTCCTGGAAATCACATTTGTTTTCTAGTCTCCTGGGTGGCTGTCATGCCAGAGGGTTGGCTTGTCCAAGACTGATTTCCTTCAGGCTGGCCTGTGAAACTCTCTGAAAACCAGCTATAATACAAAGCTTAAAGCCATCAATCCTGGAAAACTGGAAGGCTCAGATACCAGCCCTCATCCCACCCAGCGAAGGACTATGGCCTCTCTCCCCAAACCACGAACACTTAGCTGGCAGGACAGCACCAGAGCAAAGGTGCCCAGACATTGCATTGCTCTTATGTCCTGGCCCCAGTTGATACCACAGAAGGAGCCAGCACTTTCCTACTTATGCAAGTTAAAGACCCCACGGACCAAAGATTAAAGTGTCTATGCTGGAGTCTGACCTTGTGCTACTGTTAGACTTGGGCAAGAGGGACCTTTTGCCTGGACACACATACATTTAGTAAAGAGCACATGGCCACCTGTGTCACTTGGGACTCACTGTGTAGAGTATTGCAGTTTAACAGCTGCCACTCCCCTAAACACTCTCTCTTCTGGCTACCACCACCCACCTAGACCCCAGGGACCTGCTTCATCTCTTGCCTGGTATCCTCAAGATAGGAGGCAGCTGCTTCCAGGATCCTAAATCAACATATCCAGGATCAAAATAAACAAAATCAACATTCGATCCAGGATCAAAAATCAGTAGTAGTAGTTTTTATACACCAACAATGAACTGTACAAAAAAATAAATAAAACAATCTCAGAAACTTGGGAAGCTGAGGCAGAAGAATTGCTTGAACCTGGGAGGCAGAGGTTGCAGCGAGCTGAGATCACACTACTGCACTCCAGTCTGGGTAACAGAGCAAGACTCCATCTCATTTTTTTAAAGAGTCTCATTTATGATAGCATTGAAAAATATTTAATACTTAGAAATAAATTTAACCAAGAAGGTAAAAGACCTGTATACTGAAAACTATAAAATACAGATAAATTGAAGAAGACACAAATAAATGGAAAGATATCCTATGTTCATGGATTGGATAATTAATATTGTTAAAATGACCATACTACCCAATCTACAGATTCAATGCAATCCCTATCAAAATTCCAATGACATTTTTCACAGGAAGAGAAAAAAAATCTTAAATTTTGTATGAAGCTGCAAAAGACCCCAAATAGCCAAAACAATGCTGAAAAAAAAGAACAAAGCTCAAGGCATCACGCTACCTGATTCCAGAACATACTACAATGCTACAGTAACCAAAACAGCATGGTACTGCCAGGTGCCATGGCACCCACCTGTAGTCCCATTTACTTGGGAGGCTGAGGAAGGAAGATGGATTGAGCAGAGAAGTTCAAGAATGCTGCAGTGCACTATAATTGCCAGAACCCATCTCTCAAAAGCAAACAAACAAACAAACACAATATAACCCCTGCCAGGACAGCATGGTATGGCATGAAAACAGACACACAGACCAATGGGACAGAATACAGAGCCCAGAAATAAATCTACACATTTACAAGTCAATTGATCTTTGACAAAGACAAGTCTCTGCAATAAATGGTATTGAGAAAACTGGATTTCTACATGCACAGAATGAAAGAATTCTGTTGTCTTACACCATACACAAAAAACTCTAAATGGATTAAAGGCTTAAATATAAGACCTGAAACTGTAAAACTCCTGGAAGAAAAAAATGGGGGAGAATTTCCTTGACATTGGTCTGGGCAATGACATTTTTGGATATGACCCCAATAGCACAGGCAACAGAAGCAAAAAAATAAAATAAGACAATTGGGATAGCATTAAGCTAGAAAGCTTCTACACAGCAAGGAATAATCAACAGAGTAAAGAGACATTCTATAGAATGGAAGAAAATATTTGCAAACCATACATCTGATAAGGGGTTAATATTCAAAATACAACTGAATAACAAAAATATAACCAGATTTTAAGATGGGCAAAAGGGGGGCTTGCAGGGAGGTGGGGATGGTTTATGGGCACAAAAAATAGAAAGAATGAATAAGACCTACGAGTTGATAGCACAACAGGGTGATGATAGTCATTAATAATTTAATTGTACATTTAAAAATAAATAAAAGTGTAGTTGGATTGTTTGTAACACAAAGGATAAATGCTTGAGGGGATGGATGCTCCATTCTCCAAGATGGGATTATTACACACTACATGCCGGTATCAAAACATCTCAGGTACCCCGTAAATATCTACACCTACTATGTATCTGCAATAAAAAATAAATAATGTGCAAAGGACCTCAATAGACATTTCTCAAAAGAAGGCATACAAGGCCGGGCGCAGTGGCTCATGCTTGTAATCCCAGCACTTTGGGAGGCCGAGGTGGGCAGATCACCTGAGGTCAGGAGTTCGAGACCAGCCTGACCAACATGGAGAAACCCTGTCTCTACTAAAAATACAAAATTAGCCAGGTGTGGTAGCGCGTACCTGTAGTCCCAGCTACTCAGGAAGCTAAGGCAGGAGAACTGCTTGAACCCTGGAGGCAGAGGTTGTGGTGAGCCGAGATCGCACCATTGCACTCCAGTCTGGACAACTTGAGCAAAACTCCATCTCCAAAAAAAAAAGGGGGGGGGAGGGCAACAGGTATTTTTTTTTTTTAAATGCTCAATAGCACTAATCATAGGTAAATGCAAATTCAAACCTCAATGAGATATCACCCCACACCTGTTAGAATGAGCATTATGAAAAAGACAAAAATAAGGGCTGGCAACGCTGTGAGGAAGAGGAAGCCTTACATGCTGTTGGTAGGAATGTAAATTGGTACAACTGTTACGGAAAACAGTTTGGAGGTTCCTCCAAAAACTGAAAATACAACCACCGTATCATCCAACCATCCCATTTCTAGGTATACATCTGAAGACATTGAAGTCAGTAAGTCAAAGAGACATCTGCACTTCCATGCTGGTTGCAGTGCTATTCACCATAGCCAAGATAGGAAGTCAGCCTTAGTGTCCATCCACAGATGAATGGATGAAGAGAAAGTGGTACAGGCACCCAGTGGAGTACAATTCAGCCTCAACAAAAAAAGAAATCCTGTTACTTGCAACAACACGGATGAACCTGGAGGATATACTAATGAAATCAGCCAAGCACAGAAAGACAAATACTGAATGATCTCACTTATATATGGAATCTAAACAAAGTTGAACTTGTAGAAGCAGAGAATGGTGGTTGCCAGGGATTTGTGGGGCCAAGGGTGTGTGGGAAATGGAGAGCTGCTGGTCAAAGGGTAATAAAATTGAAGGAAAAAAAAAAAAAAGGCAGCTGCTTCCAAATGCTGTAAGGTTGTTTATGTCAACACTGGAGAGAGTCGGCTGCAGAGGGGGGTGGCAACACTTCACGTAGGAAAAGCCTATTTAATTCACACATCAAACTCTTCTTCTCAAGATAGTGTTACTACGAAAAGGAATGGCAGAAACCACAATTACTTTTGCACCAACCTAATATGCTAGATTTTTGCATAATATAGTGTTGTTTCCCAGGGTAGAGCTTCCAGTTTCTCACTTTTGTGCTATTCCAGTATGTGCTTCTTCTTTTTTTTTTTTTTTTTTGCCACAGCGTCTCCCTCTGTCGCCCAGGCTGGAGTGCAGTGGCTGGATCTCGGGTCACTGCAAGCTCCGCCTCCCGGGTTCACACCATTCTCCTGCCTCAGCCTCCCGAGTAGCTGGTACTACAGGTGCCCACCACCACTCCCGGCTAAGTTTTGTATTTTTGGTAGAGACGGGGTTTCACCATGTTAGTCAGGATGGTCTCGATCTCCTGACCTCGTGATCCACCCGCCTCGGCCTCCCAAATTGCTGGGATTACAGGCATGAGCCACTGTGCCCGGCCTGTGGTTGATATATGCATGAATGAGCACAATATTCACAACATCTGCATGTGGCAACTGAGGAAATTTCCTAATAATGAACAACTGGTATGACTCTTACATTCTATCTACATGGAGTCTGGCTGTGTCGCCCAGGCTGGAGTGCAGTGGAGCAGTCTCGGCTCACTGCAACCTCCACTTTCCGGGCTCAAGCAATTCTCCTGCCTCAGCCTCCCAAGTAGCTGGGACTACAGGCATGTGCCATCACACCCAGTTAATTGTTGTATTTTTAGTAGAGACGGGGTTTCACCATGTTGGCCAGGCTGTTCTCAAACTCCTGACCTCAAGTGATCTGCCTGCCTCGGCCCCCCAAAGTGTAGGGATTACAGGCGTGAGCCACTGCACTTAGCTGATACTAATTCTTTACACTGCAAACACACACTAGAATTCTAGAATTGCTCATAGGTATATTTTTATAAATTATTTGCTAAAATTTAAAATATGTTCAAATCTCAAGATAGTATTATTGAATCAAATGGCATCATTTAAATAATTTTAATATAAAAACTCTGTTCTCCATTAGTTATAATTTATAGTTTGACTTTAATTTGGAGATATTTTTGAATATCTAAAAGTCACTAAAAGTAGGCAAAATGGCCGGGTGCGGTGGCTCAAATCTGTAATCCCAGCACTTTGGGAGGCCAAGGCAGGCAGATCACGAGGTCAGGAGATCGAGACCATTCTGGCTAACACGGTGAAACCCCGCCTGTACTAAAAATACAAAAAATTAGCCAGGCATGGTGGCAGGTGCCTGTAGTCCCAGCTACTTGGGAGACTGAGGCAGGAGAATG
>NW_016811820.1:3254476-3278295 GCF_001698545.2 Rhinopithecus bieti
AAAAAAAAAAAAAAAAAAAAAAGAAAAAGAAAAAACAAAGTAGGCAAAATAATTTTAATTTTTAAATACTTTCTCAATGGAAACTTATTCAAATTTTGGGCAACTTGAATAAAATATTTTTAATCTTTTTTTTTTTTGAGACAGGGTCTCACTGTGTCAATTGGGCTGGAGTGCAGTGTCACAATCATAGCTCACTGCAGCCTCCAACTCCTGGGCTGAAGTGATCCTATCTCAGCCTCACAAGTAACTGGTACTACAGGCACACACCACCACACTGGGCTAATTTTTTAATTTTTAGGAGGGATGGGGGGTCTCACTGTGCTGCCCAGGCTGGTTTCGAACTCTTGGGCTCAAATGATCCTCCCGCTGCAGCTTTGCAACATGCTGGGATTACAAGCAAACATGAGCCACCACTCTTGGCCCATCAATGAACTTTTTAGTGATAATGGTTTCCATTTCCCCAGCTCATTCCTTATTGCCTTGGAGAATCCTGGATCCCTGGGCTTCTTGTAGAACATCCTAATTTAGTGGATCTTCTGGCTGTGCATCCACTTGAGCTCCCATTTCCCTGCATTTTTAAATCTGTTCCTCCCACCATCTATGGCAGCAACTCAGGATCATGGAGGGCATTGTCCTTTTCCTCGCTATTAGGGGCAGGATGTTCCTGACTGAGTCTTCCTGTAGGCTCACCTGACAAGAGGTGCTATCGGGGCAGGTCCTGGGTACATGGGCAATGTTGTTTTGTGGGGGACAACATTATCCCCAAAAAGGAGGGAGTGATTTTTGTTTATTTATTTTTTGAGACAGAGTCTCGCTCTGTCACCAGGCTGAAGTGCAATGGCGCAATCTCAGCTCACTGCAACCTCCACCTCCCTGGTTCAAGCAATTCTCCTGCCTCAGCCTCCTGAGTAGCTGGGACTACAGGCAAGTGCCACCATGCCCAGCTAAATTTTGTATTTTTAGCAGAGATGGGGTTTCACCATGTTGGCCAGGATGGTCTCGATCTCTTGACCTCATGATCCACCCACCTTGGCCTCCCAAAGTGCTGGGATTACAGGCGTGAGCCACCATGGCTGGCCGTGACTATTCTTAATAAGGAGTGGTGGGCACTTCTGTAGGCTCAGAAGTTTCAGCAGACCAGGAGCGGTAGCTCATGCCTGTAATCCCAGCACTTTGGGAAGCTGAGGTGGACAGATCACAAGGTCAAGAGATCGAGACCATCCTGGCAGACATGGTGAAACCCCCGTCTCTACTAAAAATACAAAAATTAGCTGGGCAAGGTGGCACGTGCCTGTATTCCAGGCTACTCAGGAGGCTGAAGCAGGAGAATCGCTTGAACCCAGGAGGCAGTGGTTGCAGTGAGCCGAGATCGTGCCACTGCACTCCAGCCTGGGCGACAGAGCGAGACTCCGTAAATAAATAAATAAATAAGAGCTGGGCACGTTTGTAGGCTAAGAAGGTTCAGCAGAATCTGATAGTTCTAAATATTTGGGGGAATCTTATGTATGAAGGTCCCATACACCCTGACCTAGACACCTTAGACCTGGAGTGTTTAAGCCCCTCTGGAGTTCAGCCATGGTGACGTCAAGGCTTGAGCCTGGTCTAAAGCTTCTGGAGCCCTCTTGCCTCAGCATGTGATAACCTCTTTGTAAGCTCCCCAGGGGACCCTGGGAATTTCATGCACCGCTTTTGATTGTCGGTTCTTCACCCACAGCTCTTTGATCTATTTTCCTAGGATATCAATGACACTTAGTAATAATTACCTAATTGTTTGTTACTGTTTTTTCTCTTCTCTTTCCTTTCACAGATAATAACTATAAATTCTGGGCAAAATCAAAAGAAAGCAAACAAGAGGAAGAAGAGGGCTGGGTGCGGCAGCTCACACCTGTAATCCCAGCACTTCGGGAGGCTGAGGCAGAAGGATTGCTTAGGACCACAAGTTGGAGACGAGCCTGGGGAATGTAGCGACCTCAACTTTACAAAAAACTTTTTAAAAAATAGTCAGGTGTTGTGGTGCCTGCCTGTAGTCCCAGCTACTCAGGAGGCTGAGGTGGGAAGATTGCTCCATCCCAAGAGTCCGTGGTTACGGTGAGCTGTGATTGTGCCACTGAATTCTAGTCTGGGCAACAGAGACCTGACTCCAAGGAAGGGAGGAAGGGAGGAAGGAAGGGAGGTAGGGAGGGAGGGAGGGAAGAGAGAGAAAGAGAGAAAGAGAGAGAGAGAGAGGAAAAAACCCTTAAAACGTAGACAGTGGAGCATGAAGAAGGCAAATTCTAAGGAGTGTTCAAAACTTGGGTTTCCTGGTTTATAGCTTTTAGTTGTAAGGAAGGTTTAGTTGTTAACAAAAAATCTAAAGGAAAATCACAGTTTTTCTGTTCTTGAGAGCTGAAGACAGGGCTTGTATTGCTGGCTAAGAGAGAATCAAAGGGAAGGGACTTGGAAGGCAGAGGAGAGGAGGTGGTGGCCTCAGGGAGTCACTGCTTCTCGGGAGAAAGAGGAAGCAAGATAGGGAGGGGTCCCTTAGAGACTTGGTGGCAAAGCTAAAAAATGAAACAAGAAATGAAATGAAAGGTCCACAGAAACAAAGGCAAATCACAAAACCAGAGGCCATGAAAACACTTCCCCTACAAAATAACAGCACTGTTGTTTTCAAAAGTGAACTTTACCAATAGAAGAGAGCTTTTTTTTTGAACCAAGAAACACAGTTGCCATTCCAAACCTTCACCCATTTGCACACCACTGTCATTGCATTGTTACAAACAAAACAGCAGATCCTAATGTATGCAGGTGACTAGAAGTAAACTGAAGCAATAAATAAAACATTTCAGCTGATGGAAAAACATTCCCCCCAAAATTGTCTAGATGTGCCAGGCACAGTGGCTCACACCTGTAATCCCGGCACTTTGGGAGACTGAGGGAGGCAGGCAGATCCCCTGAGGTCAGTGTTTGGACGAACGGAGGCAAGATGGCGCACTTCCAGGTTCTTCACCATCAGCTTTCCCACGCCCGGGAAAGACACAGGTAGACTGCGCAAGCGCAACCCGACCTCCAACGGAGAAAAACCGGAACCCGCCTAGCCACGCCTACCGCCCGGCCCGACCCGCCTGTGTCCCGCCCACTGCCCGCCCACTCCCAGGCCCAGGACATAAAAGCTGCTCCCGGCGGGCGCGCTGCAGCGCACTTCATCAGCCCTCACTCCTGTCGGGACTGTGGGAACTCCGCCCGAGAGCTCCACCGGGTGACTCCCCCGGCCTCCCCTGCCGGAGACCGGAGACCGACGGACCTCACCTCTCCCCCACACCTTCTTTCCTGAAGCTGGGGACCAAAATAAATGTGCAGTTTTGCTCCTAGCCTTGCCTACTCGCTGGTTATTTAATACTCGCCCTGCTTTCCTGGAAAGCAAATCAGCTTCCTGGAAAGCAAATCAGCTTCCTGGTAAGCCTAGAAAGCAAATCAGCTTCCTGGTGAGCCTAGAAAGCAAATCAGTCAGGAGTTTGAGACCAGCCTGGCCAACATGGCGAAACCCCGTCTCTACTAAAATTACAAAAATTAGCCGGGTGTTTCCTGTTTACCCAGGAAATTCAAATGGATTTAGGAGCTCTGTGTTAGGATGTTACTATCACCTCCATCACACAGGAAATTATGAGGGTTTTAGGAGCTCTGTGTCAGGAACCACATCAAAGAACAAATGTTTGAACAAAAGATGCCCCTGGCACCACTATTACTCAGGAAATTACAAGGAGCTCTGTGTCAGAAACCAGAGGCAGAGATCAAATATATATATTTTATTATGCCACTCGTGGTAAAGTGTCATGTTGTCCACAAGTTATTCTCAAATGGTAAAGAAAAAAAGTCTATATGTGTACACACAAATACACAGAAAGATAAAAGACTAATGTCTCAAAATCTTAATGAGTGACAAATCTAGGTGAAGAGTATATGGGTGAATTACATGACTCCTACAAATATATTGCAAGAAATTTCTGGGTTGAAATTCTTCCAAGAGACTACAAGCATACCAGGAAAAGATAAACAAAGCCGACTATTTTTTCTTTGCTGACACTAATTAAATTGACAGCGCTCCCAGGTGACAGTAATTGAGAAAGAGACTGAGAGAGAACAAATTATCAATATCAGGAATGAAAAGAGGTACACCACCTCAGATAATAAAAGGATATTATATTTGCTTTCTGCAGATTTGAAAATGTAGATGAAATGGAAAGATCTGAGATGCAGCTTGGTAACTCCTATTGAAAAGAAGAAGAAGAAGAAGAAAAGAGAACAGCCCACTGGGATTTTGATTGAAATTTCATTGAATCTATAAATTTATTTAGGGAGAATCAACATCTTTACAATGTCGAGCTTTTTATTATTTTTTTCTTAAGACAAAGTCTCACTCTGTTGCCCAGGCTGGAGTGCAGTGGTGTGATCACAGCTCACTGCAGCCTCAACTTCCTGGGCTCAGGTGATTCTCCCACCTCAGCCTCCTGAGTGGCTGAGACCACAGGTGCATGCCGCAATGCCTGGCTAACATTTTGTATTTTTTTTTTTTTTTTTTTTTTTTTTTTTTTTTGATAGAGATGGGGTTTTGCCATGTTGCCCAGGCTGGTCTTGAACTCCTGGGCTCAAGCAATCCTTCCACCTCGGCTTCCCAAAGTGCTGGGATTACATGCATGAGCCACCATGCCCAGCCTATGTTGAGCTGTTTAATTCATAAACAAGATATTCATTTATTTAGATCTCCTGTGATATTTCTCAATGGCATTGTGGAGTTTTCTTAGAATTCTTGCACACAATGGTCAGATGTGTTGTAAGGCCCAGAGGTGAGATTTCAGCAAGAGACCCAGTAAACAGAAGGTCCCTAGAGCCAAAACACATATTTAGTCTGGAGATTCAGAAGCACATGTCTCACCAATTAGTCTTCTGAACAACATGGCTTTGTTTCTTTGTTTTGAGGCAGGGTCTTGCTGTGTTGCCCAGGCTGGGGAGCAGTGGTGCAGCTGTAGCTCACTGCAGCCTCAAACTCCTGGGCTCAAGTGATCCTCCCACCCCAGCCTCATGAGTAGCTGGGACCACAGGCACATACCACTATGCCCATCTTATTTTTTTAAAATTGTTTTTATGTGTCCTCTTTTATTTCGTTGAGCAGTGGTTTGTAGTTCTCCTTGAAGAGGTTCTTCACATCCCTTGTAAGTTGGATTCCTAGGTATTTTATTCTCTTTGAAGCAATTGTGAATGGGAGATCACTCATGATTTGGCTCTCTGTCTGTTACTGGTGTATAAGAATGCTTATAATTTTGGCACATTGATTTTGTATCCTGAGACTTTGCTGAAGTTGCTTATCAGCCTAAGGAGATTTTGAGCTGAGACGATGGGGTTTTCTAAATATACAATCATGTCATTGGCAAATAGGGACAATTTCACTTCCTCTTTTCCTAATTGAATATCCTTTATTTCTTTCTCCTGCCTGATTGCCCTGGCCAGAACTTCCAACACTATGTTAAATAGGAGTGATGAGAAAGGGCATCCCTGTCTTGTGCCAGTTTTCAAAGGGAACGTTTCCAGTTTTTGCCCATTCAGTATGATATTGGCTGTGTGTTTGTCATAAATAGCTCTTATTATTTTGAGATATGTCCCATCAATACCTAGTTTATTGAGAGTTTTTAGCATGAAGGACTGTTGAATTTTGTCAAAGGCCTTTTCTGCATCAAGATAATCATGTGGTTTTTGTCTTTGGTTCTGTTTATATGCTGGACTACATTTATTGATTTGCGTATGTTGAACCAGCCTTGCATCCCAGGGATGAAGCCCACTTGATCATGGTGGATAAGCTTTTTGATGTGCTGCTGGATTCAGTTTGCCAGTATTTTACTGAGGATTTTTGCATCGATGTTCATCAGGAATATTGGTCTAAAATTCTCTTTTTTTGTTGTGTCTCTGCCAGGCTTTGGTATCAGGATGATGTTGGATNNNACAGAAAACCAAACACCACATGTTCTCACTCATAGGTGGGAACTGAACAATGAGAACACTTGGACCCAGGAAGGGGAACATCACACACCAGGGCCTGTCGTGGGGTGGGGGGAGGGGGGAGGGGGGAGAGATAGCATTAGGAGATATACCTAATGTAAATGATGAGTTAACGGGTGCAGCACACCAACATGGCACATGTATACATATGTAACAAACCTGCACATTGTGGACATGTACCCTACAACTTAAAGTATATTTAAAAAAATTGTTTGTAGAGATGAGGGTCTCACTATGTTGTGAATGGTTGGTCTTGAATGCCTGGCTTCATTTGGGAATATAGGCATGAGTCACCACTCCTGGCCCAACATGGTTAGTATCTGCATTTCTGAAGCAGAGTATACGTGGGACCAGATGGGATCATAAAGTGTTCCAAAGGGTAACCAATTTAGGGATGTTATAGCTGTCGTCATAGAAGTAGCATGATCCATACTACATTTATAGCCTATCTGTGAAAAGCAAAACCTTGAAGCCTTTAGAATACACATAGGAGAGGGTTTTCTTAACCTTGGTACTATTGACATTTTGGGTCAGATAATCCTTTTTTTGTGGAAGGCTCTCGTGTGCATGGTAGGATGGTTTAGCAGCATAACTGGCCACCAGATGTTGATCTGTTACTCTAGATGTGTGTAACAACCAGTTTTGACAACCGAAAATGTTTCCAGATATTGCTAAATGTACCCTGGGGCAAAAGCTCCCCCTAGTTGAGAACCACTGATAAACAAGAATATCTTCATGATTTCAGTGTAGGAGGAAAATATTTAAATATGTCACAGATAACCATAAAGGAAAAGATTGATAAAGCTGATAATATTGAAATTAATAATTTCTTCCTGCAATAGATATAAAAAGAATATATCATGACCAAATAGAGCTTGTCTCTAGAATGCAAGGCTTGATCAACATTTAAAATAAATCAATATTACTTATCAAATCAACTGACTTAAGAAGGAAAACCACATTGTCATCTCAGTAGATTAAAAAAATTTAATGAAATTCAGCACCCATTCATGATAAAAATTCCCTATGGATGAGGAATAGAAGTCAACTTTCTCAATAGAAGTTTTCTACAAAGAAACAAATTAAAAAACAAACGTTTCACAATTAACATCATACTTAATGGTGAAAATAGAATAGTTTTCTCTTCAGATGAGGAACAAATCAAAGATAGTCACTCTTACTACTTCTATTTAACACCGTACTGGAGGTTCTAGCCAGAACAATAAGGCAGGAAAAAAAGAAAGTCATATAGATTGAAAAAGAGGAAATAAGTCTTTATTGACATGTCACATGATTATGTAGAATATTTCAAAACGTGAATCTGCAAAATATGCTATTAAAACTAAAAGTGAGTTTAGCAAAGTGATGGGATACAAGCTCAATATACAAGAATCCAATTATTTCTATATACTAGCAGTGAACAATCAGAAATAAAAAAATTTTTAAAACATAATTTGAAAAGGAACTACAAAATAGTAAGAAAACAACAAAATAGTAAGAAAACAACAAAATAGCAATAATAAGTCCTTACTTATCAATAATTATTTTAAATGTAAGTGGATTAAACTCTCCAATCAAAAGACAGAATGGCTGAATGGATAAATAAAAACAAGATCCAACAATATACTGCCTATGGGAAACTCACTTTAGACTTAAGGACGCACATAGGTTGAAAATGATGGGATGCAAAAAATTCCAAACAAACAGTAACCAAAAGAGAGCAGGGGTGGTTATATTTACATTAGACAAAATAGATTTTCAGTCAAAATCTGTTACAAGAGACAAAGAAGGGCACTATATAATGGAAAAGGGTCAGTTCATCAAGAAGATATAACAACTGTAAATATGTATGCACCTAACATTGTAGCAACTGAAGCCAATATTTAAAGACAATGCAATGGTAGAGAACTTTGAAACTCCACTTCCAACAACAGATCAATCATTTAGATAGAAAATCAATAAGGAAACAGTGGACTTGAATAACACCATAGACCAAATAAAACTTACAGACATAGACATAGCATTCCACCCAACAGCAGCAGAATATACATTCTTCTCAAGTGCACACTTTCTCCAGGGGACACAAAAGAAGCCATACAAATTTAAGAATATTGAAATCATTTCAAGTATCTTTTATGACTACAATGGTATAAAACTAGAAATCAATAATAGGAAGAATTTTGGCAAATTTACAAGTTTGTATAAATTAAACGACACACTCCTGAATGACAGGTAAATCAAAAAAATCAAAATTGTAATAAAAAAGTATCTTGAGATATAAAAAAATGGAAACACAACATACTAAAACTTATGACATGCAGCAAAGGCTGTTCTAAGAGGGAAATTTAGAGCAATAAATGCCTACCTTTAGAAAAAAAGAAAAATATCAAAATAAACAGCCTAACTTCCCACCTCAAAGAACAAGAAAAAGAAAAACGAGCTCAAATTCAGCAGATGTAAGGAAATAATATTAGAGCAGAAATAAATCAGAGACTAGAAAAAAATATAAAAGATCAACAAAACTAAGAGTTAGTTTTTTGAAAAGATAAGCAAAAGTGACAAACCTTTAGCTAGACTAACCAAGAAAAAACGGCATAGGACTTGAATAAAATTTAAGTGAAAGAGGAGTTATTACAAATAATGACACAGGAATATGAAGGATCCTGAGACTGCTATGAACAATGATGTGCCAGCAAATTGGAAAATCTAGAAGAAATGGATGAATTCCTAGAAACATACAACCTTACTTATCTGTAATTACTTTACATGTAACTGAATTTAACTCTACGAAGAGTAAATCATGAAGAAATAGAAAATTTGAACAATAATGAATAAAGAGATTGAACCCATAATCAAAAACCTCCCAGGACAAGACGGCTTCACTAGAGAATTCTACCAAACATTTAAGGAAGAATTCACCCCAATCCTTCTCACTCTCGCAAAAAATTGAAGTGGAAGGAACACCTTCAACTTCATTTGATGAGGCCAGCATTACCCTGATACCAAAGTCAGACAAGAACAATAAAAGAAAATAAAATTATAGGCCAATATCCCTGATGAACATAGATGCAAATATCCTCAAGAAAACACTAGTAAATTGAATCCAACAGTCCACCAAAAAGATCATTCACCATAATCAATGATAGTTTCTTCCTGGGAAATGCAAGGATGTTTCCACATATGCAAATCTATAAATGTGATACGCCATATTAACAGAATGAAAGACAAAAACATTATGATCGTCTCAAAAGATGAAGAAACAGAATTTGATAAAATCAACATCCTTTCATGATAAAAACTCTCAAACAAATTAAGCATAGGAGAAATGTACCTCAAATAAAGTTCATATGTGACAAGCCCACAGCTAACATCATTCTCAACAGTGAAAAGTTAAAAGCTTTTCTTATCATATCAGGGACAAGGGTGCCATATCTCAGCACTTCCACTCAACATAGTACTGCAAGTCTTAGACAGAGCAATTTGTAAGAAAAAGAAATAAAAGCCACCCAAATTGGAAAAAAAGAGGTTAAATTTTCTCTCTCTCTTTCTCTCTCTCTCTATGTGTGTATATATATATATATCTATCTTTGGAAATATATATATTCTTTGGAAATATACATCTAATTTGGATATATATATATATAAAATATATGTTTATTCTTTGGAAATACATTTCCAAATAAATTGTTGGATAACCTAGAAGAAACAGATAAATTCCTGGAAACATACAACCTACCAAGATTAAATTGTGAAGAAGCAGAAAATGTGAACCAATAATGAATGAAGAAGTTGAACCCATAATCAAAAACCTCCCAGGACAAGATGGCATCATTAGAGAATTCTACCAAATATTTAAAGAATTAATGACCAAGTAGTATTCCTTATTGTGTGTGTATATATATATGTACATGCACTTGTATGTTTATCGCAGCAGTATCCTTAATAGCAAAGTCATGGAATCAACCTAAGTGTTCATCAACACAGGACTGGATAAGGAATATATATGTATTATCTGATGATTATGATGTTGAACTTTTTTTATGTTTGTTGGCTAAACGCATGTCTTCTTTTGAAAAAAAAAAAATACTCATCCATAAAAAAGAATAAAATCATGTCTTTTGCAGCAACATTGTCCTAAATGAAATACTTAGAAAGTCAAATACTCCATGCTTTCACTTATCAGTGGGAGCTAAACAGTGGGTACGTATGGACATGCAGAGGGAAGAATCGACATTGGAGACTCCAAAGAATGGGAAAATGGGAGGGGAGTGTGGGTTGAAAACTTACCTACTGGGTGCAGTGCTCACAATTTGGGTGATGGGTGCACTGAAATCCTAAACTTCACCGCTACACAATAATGCACGTAGGAAAGCTGCATGCACTTGTCTCCCTAAAAATAAAAATAAAAAATTAAATTAAAGAAAATAAAATCAGGTGGGTTTCTCAATGCTAACAATGAACTGTCCAAAAAATAAATTTTTAAAAATCCCATTTACAATAGCATGAAAAAGAATAAAACACTTAGAAATAAATTTAACCTAGAAGGTAAAAGATCTATACACTGAAAACTGTAAAACATTGATGAAAGAAATGAAATATGCAAATCAGTGAAAAGATATCTGGTGTGTGTGGATTGGAAGAACTAATACTATCAAGGCTGGGTGTGGTGGCTCATGCCTGTAATCTCAGCACTTTGGGAGGCTGAGGTGGACAGATCACTTGAGGTCAGGAGTTTGAGACCAGCCTGCCAACATGGTGAAACCCCATCTCTACTAAAAATATAAAAGATAGCTGGGCGTGGTGGCACATGCCTTTAGTCCCGGCTACTTGGGAGGCCAAGGTGGGAGAATCGCTTTAACTTGGGAGGTAGAGGTTGCAGTGAGCTGAGTTTTTGCCACTGGACTCCAGCCTGGATGATAGAGCAAGACTGTCTCAAAAAACAAAACAAAACAAAACAACAAACAAAAAACTAATACTGTCAAAATGTTCATACTACCCAAAGCAATCTACAGTTTCAATGCAATCCTTATTAAAATTCTAATGGCATTTTTTACAAAGATAGAAAAAACAATTCTAGAAAATATATGGAACCACAGTAGACCCCAAGCAGTCAAAGCAAACTTGAGAAAGAAGAACAAAGTTGGAGATATCACATGCTCCAATTTCAAACTATATTATAAAGCCATAGTAATCAAAACAGTAAGGTATTTGTGTAAAAACACATACATAGACCAGTGGACCACAAGAGAGATGGCTGGACATGGTGGCTTATGCTTGTAATCCCAGCACTTTGGGAGGCCGAGGAGAGTGGATCATTTGAGTGCAGGAGTTTGAGACCAGCCTGGGTAACATGGCAAAACCCCATCTCTACAAAGAAAATTCAAAAATTATCTGGAAGTGGTGGTGCATGCCTGTAGTCCCAGCTACTCAGGAGGCTGAGGTGGGGGGATTGCTTAAACCCAGGAGGTAGAGATTGCAATGAGTTGAGGTTGTAGCACCACTGCACTCCAGCCTGTGTGACAGACAGACAGAGACCCTGTCTCAAAAGAGGGGTGTGGCGGGGGAGAGAAAGAGAGAGACCGACCAGAAATAAATCCACATGTACGTGGTCAACTAACCTTTGGGAAAGGTGCCAAGATATTCAATGGGGAAAGGATAGTCTCTTTCATAAATGGTATTGGAAAAACTCCATATTCACATGCAAAAGGATGAAATTGGATCATTTTCTTACACCACAGACAAAAATTAACTCTAAATTGATTAAAGACTTAAATATAAGACTTGAAACCATAAAACTCCTAGAAGAAAACATAGGAAAAAACTTCTTGACATTAGCCTTTGCAAGGATTGTTTTGGATTTGATACCAAAAGCATAGGCAGCAAAAGTGAAAATAGACAAATGGGATTGCATGAAACTAAAAAGCTTCTGCACAGCAAAGGAAGCAGTCAACCAAATGAAAAGGCAATCTATGGAATAGGAGACAGTTTTTGCAAACCGCACATCTGATAAGGGATTAATATCCAAAATTTATTAATATAAGGAACTCATACAACTAACTCAATAGGAAAAAACTGAATAACCTGATCCAAAAATGGGCAAAAGGCCTGAATATACATTTTTCCAAAAGAGGCATCCAAATATCCAGCAGGTGTATGAAGAGGTTCTTAACACCGTTAATCATCAGGGAAACGCAAATCAAAACCATGGTGAGATAACACCTCACAGCTATTAGGATGGCTGTTATCGGCCGGGCGTAGTGGCTCATGCCTGTAATCCCAGCACTTTGGGAGGCTGAGGTGAGTGGATCACCTGAGGTCAGGGGTTCAAGACCAGCCTGGCCAACATGATGAAACCCTGTCTCTACCAAAAATACAAAAAATTAGCTGGGCATGGTGGTGGGCGCCTGTAATCCCAGCTACTCGGAAGGCTGAGGCAGGAGAATGGCATGAACCCGGGTGGAGGAGCTTGCAGTGAGCTGAGATCACATCACTGTACTCCAGCCTGGGCAACAGAGCAAGACTCCATCTCAAAAAAAAAAAAAAGATGACTGTTACCAAAAAGACAAGAGATAACAAGCATCTCTCGGGGTGAGAGGTGTGGAGAATAGGGTACCCTTGTAAATTAGTGCAGCCATCATGGAAAACAGTATGGAAAATCCTCCAAAAATTAAATATAGAACTACCATATGATCCAGCAAACCCACTTCTGCATATATATTCAAAGGAAAGGAAGTCAGTATCTAGAAGAGATATTTGAACTATGTTCATTACTGCATTATTCACTATTGCCAAGATATGGAGACAACCTTAGTATCTATCAGTGGATGAATGGATAAAGAAAATGCGGCTCATATACACAATGGAACAGTATTCAGCCTTAAAAAAGGGAATCCTGACATTTGCAACACGGGTAAACCTAGAGACATTAAGCCAGACACAGTAAAACAAATATTGCATGATCTTACTTATACGTGGAATCTAAAAAAGTGGAATTTACAGAAGCGGAGAGTAGAATGGTGGTTCCCAGGGTCTGGGGGTGGGTAAATGGGGAGATACTGATCAAAAGGTATAAGCTTTCAGTTACAAGATAAATTCTGGGGGTCTAATATACAACATAATGACTACAGTTAATTATACTATGTTTTTAAAAATTTAATAAGAGAGCAGATTTTAAGTGTTCTTACCCTCTCTCCCCCATTAATGGCAACTATGGATGGGGATGGATGTATTAATCTGATTGTGGTATTCATTATGCAATATACACATATATCAAATAATCACATTGTACACCTTGAGTGTATACAGTTTTATTTGTCAAGTATATCTCAAAGTATCTGGAAAATAAAAGTACCTTTTGCAATAGTATCAAAAAAAAAAAAAAAGGTGCAAACTTTATATGCTTAAAATTACAAAATGCCGGCGAAAGTAATCAAAGAGACCTAACTGGAGAGATATCCTATGTTCATGGATTTGAAAAGTCAATATGAAGATGTCAATTCCAGCCCCCACCGCAAACGGATCTATAGATCCAACGCAATTCCAGTCAAAATTCCAGAAGACAGTTTTTGCAGGAATTGAGAAACAAATTCTACGATTTAAAGGGAAAGGCAAAAGACTTAGAATAGTCAAGGAAATTGAAAAACTAAAACAGTTGGGAAGAGTCATGCTACCTGATTCCAGGAGTTATTCTCAAGCTATAGGAATCAAGACTGTACAATGGTGAAAAGACAGACACATGGACCAATGGGACAGAACAGAGTCCAGAAATAGACTCACATATAGTGAATTGATTATTGACAAAGGTCAAAAAGCAATTCAATAGAGACAGGATTTCTTAGATTCAACACTAAAAGCACAATCTATAAGTAATGAATTAGTAAATAATACTTTATTAAGAAAGCCAAATTTCTGCTTTTTGGAAGACACTATTAAGAGTCTAAATCATATATATATATATATATATGATTTGAAATTTATATTAAAATATATTTATATTTTGAAATATATATATATGTCTAGCAAAGAAGGACACTGGTCATTAGGAAAATGTAAATTATAATGACAATCACTATGTATGCCAAGTGCTGGCAGGGGTGTGGAGCAACTGGCTCTTTCTTATGCTCCTGTGGGAATGTAAAAGGGTTCAGCCATTCTGGAAACAGTTTGGCCATTTCTTAGAAAATTAAACATGCACTCACCATATAATCCAGCCATTTCACTCCTTAAAGGAAAATTTAAGGTTGCACAAAGGTCTTTAAACTAAAGTGTTTATAAAGGCATTATCCAAAATCAACAAAAAGCCTGGAAAACAACCCACATGCCCTTCAACGGGTGAGTGGACAAACTGTGGTGCATTCCAAAGAATGGAATACTACTCAGCAATGAAGACTGAATGATTGACACGTGCAGCGTTGATAGATCTCAGATGCATGATTCTAAGCGAAGGAAGCCAGACTCAAAAGGCTTCAAACAGTATATGTCCATTTACATGGAATCCTGGAAAGGGCAAAAGTTTCCTTGACAGAGACAAATCAGTGGTTGCTCGGGGCTGTAGATCAGGAGTGGTGGCTCCAAAGGAGTAACAAGAGGGAATTTTGGAGAGTGGTGCAATTCTGTGTTTTAATTGTGGTAGTGGTGATGCCATGAGGTGTATTTGTCAAAACCCACAGACTTGTTTACTAAAAAAGGTAAATTTTAGCTGAAAAATTAAAAATCAACACCTGTTCATTAAAAGATACTGTAATGACAGGACAAGCCATGAAGATCTCTGCTCTATATAACAAAGAAGAGATATCCAGAAAACGTAAAAGGTTTTATCAGTTAAAAACTGAAGAGCAAAATTGGCAAAAACTGGAACAATCACCCTACAGAGACAGATAGAAAGATCCATTAAATATGAAACGGTGCAAAATCACCTAAAAATGGCTTAGAAACTCCTATAAAAAAAAAACTTCTAGAAAAAAAAAGGGGGAAATGCTCCAAGACATTGATTTGAGCAAGGATTTCTTGGAAATGACCCCAAAAACACATGTAACAAAAGCAAAAATAAACAAATGGAATTGCATTAAGTGAAAAAACATCCGCAGAGCAAAGGAAACAAGTAATAGAGTAACAAAACCACCACAGACCGGGAGAAAATATCTGCAAACCACACATCTGATAAAAAATCAACACCCCAAGTATATAAAGGGCTTAAATGACTCAACAGCAAAAAACCAAAGAACTCAGTTTTAAAATGGGTAAAGGGCCCAAATAGACATTGTCCTGTAATCCCAGCACTTTTGGAGGCTGAGGCAGGCAGATAACTTGAGGTCAGGAGTTCTAGACCAGCCTAGTCAACATGGTGAAATCCTGTCTCCGCAAAAAATACAAAAATTAGCTGAGTGTGGTGGTGGGCACCTGTAATCCCAGCTACTTGGGAGGCTGAGGCAGGAGAATCGCTTGAACCCTGGACAGGTGGCGGTTGCAGTGAGCTGAGATTGTGCCACTGCACTCCAGCCTGGGTGATGGAGTGACACTCTGTCTTAAAAGATAACAACAAAGAGGAAAATACTCCCATAAGAATGGCCATTATCAAAAAATCAAAAAGTAATAGATGTTGGCGTGGATGCAGTGAAAAGGGAACACCTCTACACTGTTGGCAGGAATGAAAACTAGTACAACCACTATGGAAAACAGTGTGGAGATTCCTTAAAGAACTAAAAGTAGAATTGTCATTTGATCCAGCAATCCCACTACTGGATATCTACCCAGAGAAAGAGAAGTCATTATACGAAAAAGATACTTGCACACGCATGTGTATAGCAGCACAATTCGCAATTGCAAAAACGCGGAACTAGCCCAAATGCTCATCAATCAGTGAGTAGATAAAGAAACTGTGATATGGCCAGGTGCGATGGCTCACACCTATAATCCCAGCACTCTGGGAGGCTGAGGCAGGTGGATTACCTGAGGTCAGGAGTTCAAGACCAGCCTGGCCAACATGGTGAAACCCTGTCTCTACTAAAAGTGCAAAAATTAGCCAGGCATGGTGGCACATGCCCGTAATCCCAGCTACTTGGGAGGCTGAGGCAGGAGAATTGCTTGAGCCCGCGAGGCAGAGGTTGCAGTGAGCCGAGATCATGCCATTGCACTCCAGCCTGACAGAGTGAGACTCTGTCTCAAAAAAATAACACACACACACAAAAAGAAACTGTGATATACATACACGTATATATATATGTATACACACACATATATACACATATATACACACACATATATATACACATGTACACACACATATATATATATACACACACACCAACAATGGAATACTACTCAGCCATAAAAAGGAATGAATTAATGGCATTCACAGTAACCTGGATGAGATTGGAGACTATTATTCTAAGTGAAGTAACTCAGGACTGGAAAATCAAACATCATATATTCTCACTCATAAGTGGGGGCTAAGCTATGAGGATACAAAGGAATAACACAATGGATTTTAAGGCTTCCATGGGAAAGGGTGGGAATGGAGTGAAGGATAAAAAATTACAAATTGGGTTCAGTGCATGCTGCTTGGGTGATGGGTGCACCAAAATCTCACAAATCACCATTAAGAACTTACTCATGTAACCAAACACCATCTGTTTGCCAAAAGCCTACGGAAATACTTTTTTTAAATGTGGTATATATACACAGTGGAATACCATTCAGCCTTTAAAAAGAAGGAAATTCTGTCATTTGTAACAACATGGATAAACATGAAAAACTTACTAGATGCAATAAGTCAGGCACGGAAAGACAAATATTGCATGATCTCACGTGTGGAATCTCAAAAAGTCAAATTCATAGAAGTAGAGCGTAAAACGATAGTTATCAGAGACTGGGAATAGGGGTGGATGATGTCTTAGTGCATTTTGGTTTGCTATAAAGGAATACCTGAGGGTGCGTCATTTATAAAGAAAAGAGGTTTATTTGGCTCACAGTTCTGCAGGCTATACAAGAAGTATGGAGCAACATCTGCTTCTGGTGAGGACCTCAGGAAGCTTCCACTCACTGTGGAAGGCAAAGTGAAGCTGGCACCACATTGTGAGAGAGGGAACAAGAGAGAGGAGAGGAGGTGCTAAGCTCTTCTAAACAACCAGCTCTTGTGTGAACTAACAAATGAAAACTCACTCATTACCACGAGGATAAGACCAAACCATTCATGAGGGATCTGTCCCCATGACCAAAACACCTCCCACGAGACCCCCACCTCCAACACTGAGGACCACATTTCAACATGAGATTTGGAGGGGATGAAAATCCAAACAATATCAGATGGGGAAAAGGGAGATGTTGATCAAAGGGTACAAACTTTCAGTTAGACAAAAGGAGGATGCTTTAGTGGTCTATTGCACTGCATGGCTGTAATGAATAATAATGTACTATATATTTCCAAGGAAATGAAATGGCACAAGCCTCATTAGTCAACAGAAAAATGCACACTCACCCAACAGACAAATTAAAACATCTGACAATATCAAGAAATTGGGCTGGGCACGGTGGCTCATGCCTGTAATCCCAGCACTTTGGGAGGCCGAGGCAGGTGGATCACTTGAGGTCAGGCATTCAAGACCAGCCTGGCCAACACGATGAAATGCTGTCTCTACTAAAAATACAAAAATTAGCCAGACATGGTGGCATGCACCTGTAATCCCAGCTACTCAGGAGGCTGAGGCAGGAGAATTGCTTGAACCCGGGAGGTGGAGGCTGCAGTGAGCCAAGATGGTGCCACTGTACTCTGGCCTGGGTGACAGAGTGAGACTCCATCTCAATAAAAAAAAAAAAAAAAAAAAGAAAAAAGAAAGAAAGAAAGAAAGAAATCGGCTGGTGAAGGTTCAAATTATTATGGGATTGGGAATCAGTCTGGCTTTATCCAGGATAAAGGTCTGCATTCCCTATGAGCCAGCAACTCCACTCCTAGGTTCAGATCCTGAGGATCAACATGGAGGCCACTTGGCCCAGAATGGGTATAGCAGCAGCATCACTAACAGCCCCAAACTGGAAACAACCCATGAATCCATCCACAGTAGAGTTTTGGGTAATTATGAACAAATGACAGAATATTATACAACAGCTAAAATGAACGAAACTTCCTTTGTGCAACCACATCGATCAACCTTAGGAAAATCATGTTTAGTGAAAGAGACCAGGCATAGAAAGCTCAAGTAGCATTACCGCATGTACAGAAATTTCAAAAACAGTGGTTGGGCACGGTGGCTCACGCCTGTAATCCCAGCACTTTGGGAGGCTGAGGTGGGTGGATCACCTGAGGTCAGGAGTTCGAGACCAGCCTGGCCAACATGGTGAAATCCCGTCTCTACTAAAAATACAAAAATTAGCTGGGCGTGGTGGCGGGCACCTGTAATCCCAGCTCCTTGGAGGCTGAGGCAGGAGAATCACGTGAATCTAGGAGGTGGAGGTTGCAGTGAGCTGAGATTGTACCACTGCACTCCAGCCTGGGCAACAGAGTGAGATGCTGTCTCGAAAAAAGAAATTTCAAAAATAGGCGACATAAAACCAGACTTTTCTAGAGATGAATACAGAGGTGATGAACTACAAAGAGAAAGAAGTGGTGTAGAAAGTATGGTCTCTTGTGGAGGAGTGGGGGGTTTAAAGTTGGGAGGGTGATGTGTGGGGCTGCCAGGATGCCAGCTGTGGTCTTTTACTCGACTTTAATGGTGGTTGCGTAAGTGTCTGTTTGTATCCAACAACAAAAAATATCAAGTCACGTCATTCCTCTGCTCAAAACCTTGCAGAGATTCCATCTCAGCCAGAAGGCAAAGCTCTTTTGACCCTGTGACCTGTACTGTCCACCCACCACCCGCAACTTTTTTCACACACACAGATCCAGCCCCATTGGCCTCCAGACATGCTCCTACCTCAGGGCCTTTGCACGTGCTTTTCTCTCTGCCAGACCAATCCTACCCTCAGATATTTTCACGATTCTCTCTGCTTAATTCAGATCTTTGCTAAAAACATGTCCTCCTTAGTGGGGCCTTCCTTGGCCACCTGATATGGTTTGGATGTTCTGTCCTCTCCAAATCTCATGTTAAAATGTGACCCCCAGTGTTGGAGGTGGGGCCTGGTGGGAGGTATTGGGATTGTGAGGGCAGATCCCTCATGAATGGCTTGGTGCCTTCCCCTTGATAATGAGTGGGTTCTCAGATATGAGTTCACGAGAGAGCTGGTTGTTTAAAAAGAGTCTGGGCTGGGCATGGTGGCTCACGCCTGTAATCTCAGCACTTTGGGAAGCCAAGGCAAGTGGATCACCTGAGGTCAGGAGTTTAAGACCAGCCTGGACAACATGGTGAAACCTCATCTCCGATAAAAATGCAAAAGTTAGCCAGGCATGGTGGTGCGCACCTGTAATCCCAGCTCCTTGGGAGGCTGAGACAGGAGAATTGCTTGAACCCAGGAGGTGGAGGTTGCAGCAAGCTGGGATCACGTCACTGCACTCCAGCCTGGGCAACAAGAGTGAAACTCCATCTCAAAAAAAAAAAAAAAAAAAAAAGAGTCTGGAATCCCCTCCTCTCTCTCTGGCCATGTGACACACCTACTCCCACTTCGCCTTCCACTATGAGTAAAACCTTCTTCCCTAGAAGCTGAGCAGGTGCTGGTACCATGTTTGTACAGTCTGCAGACCCACGAGCCAAACAAACCTTTTCTTTATAAGTTACCCAGTCTCAGGTATTCCTTTAGAGCAATGCAAAATGGACTAATACACCACCCTAACTAAATGGCCTGCTCCTTCCCCCAAACACACAGCCACTTCCTTTCTCCTTCCCTGCTGTCTCTTCCCTTTAGCACAATTACCACTTAGTACACTACATGTTTTGTCTAACATCATCTTGTTCATCGACTGATTTTCTTCTCTAAATCTAAGCTCTCCAAGGACAGAAGTTTGGCCTCCCCCTTCCCACCGTTGTGTCCTCAACACTTACATCAGTGCTTGGCGCATAATAGGTGCTCAGAAAAAAAATGGTCAAATTCATCATCATAAGGATGATTTTGAAACTATTGAAAATTTTGATCTGATATGTGAAACTCCTTTCTTCTTCTCAATAATAATTTTTTTTTCTTTTTTTTTTTTAGATTGGGTCTTGATCTGTCGCCCAGGCTGGAATGCAGCGGCACAATCTCAGCTCACTGCAACCTCCACCTCCCGGATTCAAGCGATTCTCTTGCCTCAGCCTCCCAAGTAGCTGAGATTACAGGCGCGCAACCACCATGTGTGGTTAATTTTTGTATTTTTTGTAGAGAAGGCATTCAACATGTTACCAGGCTGGTCTTGAACTCCTGGGCTCAAGCAATCCTCCCACTCAGCCTCTCAAAGTGCTGGGATTACAGGCATGAGCCTCCGCACCCAGCCTCAATAAGAAGTTTTGAAATGAAATTTACATAACATTAATGAACCATTTGAAAGTGTACAGTTCAGTGGCATTCAGTACATTGACAACTTTGTGCAGCCACCACCTCTATGATTCCAAAATATTTCATCACCCTAAAAGGGGACCCTGTCCCCATTAAGCAGTTACTGCAAATCCCCTGTCTCCAGCCCCCAGCAACCATTAATCTGCTTTGCACCTATGTGGGTTTGCCAATTCTGGATATTTCATATAAATATTATACATTTCACAGATAATCTGTGACCTTCTTGTCTGGCTTATTTCACTTAGCATGTTTTCTTTTTCTTTTCTTAAAATAATTTCAACTGTTATTTCAAATTCAGAGGATGCATGTGCAGGTTTGTTGCCTGAGTATATTGCCTGATGTTGAGATTGGGGTATGAATGATCCCACCACTGAGGTGGTGAGCAGGGTACCCAATAGACAGTTTTTCAACGCTTGCCCCCATCTTCCTTCCACCCTCTAGTAATCCCCAGTGTCTATTGTTGCCATCTTTATGTCCATGTGAACCCAATGTTTACATCCCACTTACAAGTAAGAACATGCGCTATTTGGTTTTCTGCTGCGTTAATTCACTTAGGTTGATGATCTCCAGGTACACCCATGTTGCTGTCAAGAACATGATTTCACTCTTTTTTATGGCTGCATGGTATTCCATGGTGTACCATAAATATATATACCATATTCATCGTGGTATATATATATATATGTGTGTATGTATGTGTATATATACATGTGTACATACATACATGTATCTGTATGTATATATACACATACACACACGTATATATCTGCATATATACACACACATATATATACACATATATACATAAACATGTATGTATGTCTATATATACACATGCACACACATATATCTATATGCATGTGTGTATATATACACATATATATACACACACACCATGGTATACTATACAAAAAGAATGAAATCATGGTATGTGTGTGTGTGTGTGTGTGTGTATATATATATATATATATATATATATATATATATATCACATTTTCTTTATCCAGTCTACCATTGATGGGCACTTAAATTGATTCCATGTCTTTGCTATTGTGAAGTGTCACTTAACATGTTTCAAGGTTCATCCACATTGTAGCACATATCAAAACTCCATTCCCTTTTATGGCTTGAATGGTACCCACTGTGTGTGCAAAACATTTTATCGATTCATCAGTTGCCGGGCAGACATGTGGTTGCTTCCATCTTTTGGCTGTTATGGAAAACACAGTTATGAATATTCGGGTACAAACATTTCTTTGAATACTTGTTTTCAATACTTTTGGGGAATTTTTTTTTTTTTTTGAGTCTCACTCTGTTGCCCAGGCTGGAGTACAGTGGTGCGATCTCGGCTCACAGCAACCTCTGCCTCCCAGGTTCAAGCAATTCTCCTGCTTCAGCCTCCTGAGTAGCTGGGATTACAGTTGCCCACCACGACACCCAGCTAATTTTTGTATATTTTTAGTAGAGATGGGTTTCACCATGTTGGCCAGGCTGGCCTCAAACTCCTGACCTCAGGTGATCTGCCCGCCTTGGCCTCCCAAAGTGCTTGGGATTACAGGTGTGAGCCAGCTCACATGGCCAAAGGCATCTCTTCTTAATACTGATGTCAGGAGCCTGCACCAGCTCCTTAACAAACATTTCACTAGGAGTTAGCATTATGTGGCTGAGGGATGTGGGAGAAAACTAGCATTGGCCTCAAATTCCAGCTCTGTGCTTATAACTTGTTACCAGAGCCTGTTCTCGAAGTCTGCCATTCCTCGGCTGTCCAGTGCAAAGAGGAAAGCTGTAAGGATTAGGGTTCCTGTACAAAGTGTCTGCAGCATTTACCCTACGTGTGTGTGTGTGTGCATGTTTCTGTGTATGTTTTAAAGAGACAGGGTCTTGTTCTGTTGCCCAAACTGGAGTTAAGTACAGTGGCATAGCTCACTGCAGCCTCGAATTCCTGGGCTTAGACAATCCTCTGGTTTCAGCCTCCCAAGTAGCTGGAATTCTAGGCACGTGACACCATGCTAGACAATTTTAAAAAGTTTTTTGTAGAGACAGAGTCTCCATATATGGGCGAGGCTGCTCTCAAACTCACGGCCTCAAGCAATCCTCCTGCCTCGGCCTCCCAAAGCGCTGGGATTACAAGCATGTGCCACCGCGCTCAGCCAGATTTTTCCTTCTATTATTATAATTTGAAGGATGACGATCTAATAAAAATCTTCCCTGACCTGACACCGGTGATGTATCCCTGAATAAGGCATCTCTGGTCCCATTTGCACAACTAGGACCTCAGCCCTACATCATCTCATCTCATCGCAGCTGGGATCTGAGAACGTATGTAAAGGTTAGCGAGGCTGAGGCACTCCTCGCAAGGCTTGGGCGATGGTGGTGACTGCTGTGTCCCTCCAGCAGGGAAGCTCCTTTGCAGAGGAACCATCCAGGCTTCCTGCTATTGCACGGTCTGGACACCAGAGGGCGCCATGAGAACAGATTTTTTTTTTTTTTTTTTTTTTTTTAGCGGGACCCGCCGTGTGCGCTCCAGCGCAAGTCTGTTTGGATGGGAACGTGGTTTTGGGCAAAACCGCTGCCTCTGTTCAGGGGCATCCCTCCGGAAACGAGTGACATAGCTCTGAAGGTGACGATGCATCTGGGCTAGCTCTCCAGAAATCAGATCAACTTGCTATAAACGCCCCATTCCGTCCAGCTCAATGAATGGACTTCCTGCTTTTCTCTCCCCATTCCCTTCCTTCTCTTTCTCCCTTTTCCTTCCTCTGTTTTTCCTTCCTAATGTGGACAGTTGCTGCTCGAATTCGTCTGCTTCCTCTAAGCTTGCATGGTTGGCATGCACATTTTTCTTACAGGAGAGTCATTCTGAAATGGGCCTTAAACTCTCGTGAGTTCATTTCCTATTGCCATCCACAGAAACCCTAAGTTGCTACATCCGTTTGCACTCAAAGGAAGCACTCCAGGCAATGGAGTGTTCCTAGTGACCAGCGCGGAGGGCCTCCGTGGTCTCTCATGAGGGTTCGTCTCAGGCTTAGCGGGCTCACTTGCAATATGGGGGTGAATTGTACAGATAGACATGGGCTGTTCAAGTTGATGGGGTGGGCGTGGATCTTTGTTTTTCTCTCCAGCTGTGCTGCCAAGATCCAGGGTTGGTCCCTGGTCTCATCTTCTATCCCTGGCCCAATTCTAACCTCCCTAGAGTCTGCTCCAGGAAAGCCACAGAACAGCGACAAGCAGGTCACCGGGTCTGACCTCAGCCTGGTCCTGAGCGCTTCTGGACGGTTTCCTCATTCATCCCCTGCTGATTCCCTAGCTGTACCCGCCCCACCCCGCCCCCC
>NW_016811820.1:3279521-3289780 GCF_001698545.2 Rhinopithecus bieti
TTTTTTTTTTTTTTTTTTTTTTTGACCATTTGATTGAATTTTATTATTTCTGTAGTTATTTAAACCTAAGTACTACCGCAACATTATTCTAATTTTTTATTGTGATAGAATTCACATACCATAAAATTCACCACGTTGAGGTGGTTTTTACTAAATTCATGAAGTTGTACAACTATTACCACTGTGTAATCTGGAACATTTTCATCAGCCATGAAAAAGCTTACTCCCCCCTTCCCCTACCCGCTGGCAAGCACGAATCTACTTTCTGGATTTGCCTACTCTGAACGTTTTATGGGAATGGAATAATACAACACGTGTGATCTTTTGTGACTGGATGTTTTTAAGTTTTATTCATGTTGTGGCATGTATTTTTTTTTTTTTTTTTTTTAAAGAGACAGCTCACCCCGTTGCTGAGGCTGGAGTGCAGTGGTGTGATGATGGCTCACTGCAGCCTCAAACTCCTGGGCTCAAGCGATCCTTCCACCTTAGCCTCCCGAATAGCTGGGACCTCCGGTGTGCATCACCATGCCTGGCTAATTTTTAAATGTTTTGTGGAGATGGGGTCTTGCTCTATTGTCCAGGCTGGTCTTGAACTCCTGGGTTCAAGGGATCCGCCTACCTCTGCCTCCCAAAGTTCTAGGATTACAGGCATGAGCCACAGTACCTGGCTATGTATTAGTATTTTACTCCTTTCTATGATGGAGTAATACGGATTATTATAGTCCTTGTATAGATACAGCACATTTTGTTTATGAATCGATCTGTTAATAGGCATTTGAATTGCTTCTGCTTTCTACCTACCATGAATAAAGCTGCTATTATGATCATTCATATACACGGCTCTGTGTGGACATGTGTTTTCATTTCTCTTACATGTATACATACATGTAAGTAAAATTACTGGGAAACTCTATGTTTAATCCCTTTTTTTTTTTTTGAGAGGGAGTCTTACTCTGTTGCCCAGGCTGGAGTGCAGTGGCTCAATCTCGGCTCACTGCAACCTCTGCCTCCTGGGTTCAAGCGATTCTCCTGCCTCAGCCTCCTGAGTAGCTGGGATTACAGGCATCCACCACCAAGCCCGGCTAATTTTGTTATTTTTAGTAGAGACGGGGTTTCACCATGTTGGCTAGGCTGGTCTCCAACTCCTGACCTCAGGTGATCCACCTGCCTTGGTCTCCCAAAGTGCTGGGATTACAGGTGTGAGCCACCACTCCCAGCCATATGTTTAGCCTTTTTAAGGACTGCCAGACTGTTTTACAGAGTGCTCTACCATTTTATATTCCCACCAGCGATATATGAGGATTCCACATATTTGCACAATCTTTGACCATACTTGTTACTGTCTTTTTGCCAATAGTGGGAATGAGGTGGGTGTGAGGGGGTGTCTCGTGATTTTGATTTGAATTTCCCTAATGGACTAATAATGTTCAGCATCTTTTCATGTGTTTATTGGCCATTGATATATCTTTCTTGGAGAAATGTCTAAATGCCCCCACTAAGCAGATCCTTTGCTTATTTTAAACATCAGGGCTGGGCACAGTCGCTCACACCTGTAATTCTAGCATTTTGGGAGACTGAGGCAGGAGGATTACTTGAGGCTGGGAGTTCAAAACCAGCCTTGGCAACATAATGAGACCCCCAACTCAAATGAGAGAGAGAGAGGGGAGAGGGGAGAAGGGAGAGAGGAGAGAGAGAGAGAGAGAGGCCGGGAGCGGTGGCTCACACCTGTAATCCCAGCACTTTGGGAGGCTGAGGTGGGTGGATCACGAGGTCAGGAGATTGAGACCATCCTGGTTAACACAGTGAAATCCCGTCTCTACTAAAAATAAAAAAAAAATTAGCTGGGTGTGGTGGCATGCGCCTGTAGCCCCAGCTATTCGGGAGGCTGAGGCAGGAGAAGGGCGTGAACCCCGGAGGTGGAGCTTGCAGTGAGCCGAGATTGCGCCACTGCACTGCATTCCAGCCTGGGGGAAAGTGCAAGACTCCATCTCAAAAATAAAAAAAAAGAAAGAGAGAGAGAGAAAAGAAAGAAAGAGAGAGAGGGAGAAAGAAAGAGAGAGAGAAAGAAAGAAAGAAAGAAAGAAAAGAAAGAAAGAAAGAAAGAAAGAAAGAAAGAAAGAAAGAAAGAAAGAAAGAAAAAAAGAAAAGAAAAGAAAAGAAAAGAAAAGAGCAAGCAGGGCATAGTGACATAAACCTGCAGTCCCAGCTACTAAAGAGGCTGAGGCAGGAGGATCACTTGAGCCCAGGAGTTCAAGGCTGCAAGGAGCTCAAGGCTGCCACTGCACTCCAGCCTGGGCGACAGAGTGAGACTCTCTGTGAAAAAAAATTGCATTGTCTTTTAATGATTGAGCTGTAAGAGTTCTTTTTATATTCTGCACATTAGACCCTTGTTGTATTTTGAATGTTTTCTCCCATTCTGTGGGTTATTTTTTCACTTAGTTGATAGTGTTTTTTGAAAAAACAGTTTTTAAAAGACAATTTTGGCCGGGCACGGTGACTTACGCCTGTAATCCCAGCACTTTGAGAGGCTGAGGCGGGCAGATCACCTGAGTCAGGAGTTCGAGACCAGCTTGGTCAACATGGCGTAACCTTGTCTCTACTACAAATACATCAGCCAGGTGTGGTGGTGTGCACCTGTAGGTCCAGCCACTCGGGAGGCTGAGGCAGGAGAATCGCTTGAATCTGGGAGATGGAGGTTGCAGTGAGCCGAGATCATGCCATTGCACTCCAGCCTCACTCACAGAGTGAGATTCCCCCAACCCCAAACAAAATTTGATGAAGTCCAACTTATCTCTTTCTCTTTGGTTGCTTGTGCTTTTGGTGTCCTATAAAGGAAAACATTGTCTCATCCAAGGACTCAAAGCAATTCTCCTGCCTCAGTCTCCTGAGTATCTGAGATTACAGGTGCGAGCCAGTGCATCCAACTTTCTCCATAAATTTGATGTTTGTTCTTGCTTCAATTGTAGCAGAATTCATGTGCTCTGATGGGGCGCTTTTCAAACTGATGTTTTATCTTTCTTTTTTTTTTTTTTTTGAGATGGAGTTTTGCTCTTATCACCCAGGCTGGAGTGCAGTTGTGTGACCTCGGCTCACTGCAACCTCTGGCTCCCAGGTTCAAGTGATTCTCCTGCCTCAGCCTCCTGAATAGCTGGGATTACAGGTGCCCACCACCATGCCTAGCTAATTTTTTGTATTTTTAGTATAGATGGGCTTTTGCCATGTTGGGCAGGCTGGTCTCACACTCGTGACCTCAGGAGATCTGCCCACCGCGGCCTCCCAAACTGCTGGGATTACAGGCGTGAGCCACCATGCCTGGCCTTATCTTTCTTAATGACTCGAACTGAATCCTGTTCAGACATGTTGTAACAAGTTAGTACAAGTTTATTTTGGTATCAAAAGGTTTTGAAATCCATGCATAGTTCTTTCATAACGCACGTTTTCCATGAACTTTTTGAAGACCCCTCATGTATATATATACCTTGTGAAATGGTTGAGTGGAGCTAATTTATATATTTGCTATTTTTGGATATTTCATATAAATCAAATCATAAACAATGTGTCATCTTTTTGTATATGGCTTCTTTCATGTAAAGGAATGCTTTAGGTTGACCCACTCCCTACCAAATATTATATTAGTACAGTAGTCCCTCTTTATCTGGAGTTTTGCTTTCTGGGGTTTTAGTTACCTACAGTGAACTGTGATCTAAAAATATTAAATGGAAAATTCCAACAATACACAATTCATACGTTTCAAATCTCATGCCATTGTGAGAAGTATGCTGAAGTCTCACGCAGTCCCACTCCATCCTGCCTGGGAGCTGAGTCATTCCCTGGTTCATTATATTCACACTGTAGGTGGACGCTATCTGCCCGTTAATCATTTAGTAGCTGGCTCAGGGATCCGACTGAAGAAAAGCGTTTCAGACATCCACTGGGATTCTTGAAATGTATCCCCAAGGACAAAGGGGACTACTGTACTTCATTCCATATATATATATATATATGTTTTTTTTTTTTTTTCTTTTTTCAGATGGAGTCTTACTCTGTCGCCCAGGCTGGAGTGCAGGGGTACGATCTCAGCTCACTGCAAGCTCCGCCACCCGGGTTCATGCCATTCTCCTGCCTCAGCCTTCTGAGTAGCTGGGACTACAGGAGCCTGCCACCACGCCCGGCTAATTTTTTGTATTTTTTAGTAGAGATAGGGTTTCACCATGTTAACCAGGATGGTCTCAATCTCCTTCTGACCTCGTGATCCGCCCACCTCTGCCTCCCAAAGTGCTGGGATTACAGGCATGAGCCACCGTGCCCGGACTCCTTTACTATATTTTTATCCATTAATTTATATTGTGGTAAAATATATATAACATACAATCTATCATTTTAACCATGTTTGAGTCTGAAATTCAGTGACATTAAGTACATTCACAATGTTGCGCAATCACTACGTCCAGAGATTTTCATCATCCCAACCAGAAACACTGTACCCAACAGATGATAACTCCTCATCCTCCCCTCGCCCTGTCCCCTGGTAACCTTTATTCTATTACTGTCTCTATGAATTTGCCTATTCTAGGTACCTTACATAAGTGGAATTATATAGTGAATTCGTTGGTTTTTGCATTGCTATAAAGAAATACTTGAGATTGGGTAATCAACAAGAAAAGATTGGGTAATCAACTGGCTCACAGTTCTGCAGGCTGTACAGGAAGCATGGTGGTATCTGCTTCTGGGAGAGCCTCAGGGAACTTACAGTCATGGTGGAAGGCAGGGAGGAGCAGGCGTCTTACACAGTGAAAGCAGGAGCGGGAGAGTGAGGGGGGTGCTACACACTTTCAAACAATCAGATCTCATGAGAACACACTCACTGTTGCAAGGATAGTAGCAAGAGAATGGTGCTAAATTCTCCATGAGAAAGGTCTGCTTCCATGATCCACTCACCTTCCAAAAGGCCCCATCTCCAAAACTGGAAATTACAATTCAATATGAGATGTGAGTGGGGACACAGATCTGAACTATATCATCTAGTGTGGGTCCTTTTGTGTCTGGCTGATTCCACTTAGCATAATGTCCTCAGGGTTCATCCCTGTTGTTCCATGGATCAGAATCTCCTTTCTTTTTAGGGTGAATGGTGCTGTATTGTAGGGAAAGGCTACATTTTGCTTATTCATTCCTCAGTGGATGGACATTTGGGTAGTTTCCACTTCCTGGCTATTGTGACTAGTGCTGCTATAAACATTTTGGCACATGTGTTTGAGTTCTTATTTTCAGTTCTCCAGGGCATAGCCCTCGAAGTGAAATTGCTGAACCACATGGAAATTCTGTGTCACTTTCTGAGAAACTGCCAAGCTCAGTAATCTGTTTTAATGGCCCCCAACACCTTCTAGCAACTCTGAATTATTCTAATTTTATATATGAAGGAAAGCCAAGGTTCAGAAACATGTCTGAGGCCGCAGCTCATAAAGAACCAGCCAAGATACCAACCCAGATCTGTCTTAGGCCCACACCTGAGCTCTTTGCTTCTCCCAATGTCACCCAGGCACTGCAAGCCTCTTTCTCTAGGTTGGACTGGGCCTGGTGCTGTGATCTCTGGGCTCCAGCGACAACTCTGTGCAGTCCCATGTGACCCAGGACCTATCCCTCCTTCCAAATGACCCTTCTCTGAAGGAGAGGGCAGGACCTTGATTCTGGCCTCCCCTCTCCCTACAGCAGAGCTTGGAGATGGCCCCATGAGAGCTATGTCATGGTTGACCCAGTGATTGGGTTACCAGCCTCCTCTTCTCTCCTTCTTCTTCCTGGGACTTGGGAAGGGGTACCCTGGCTGTCTCACCAACTCAGCTACTCTGACCTGAAGGTACTGTTGTGCTCACTGTCCGGAAAAGAGCTCTGGTCTATTTCCTTTACCAAGAGCCCACTGGGCACACTTAGAGCCTTCCCACTTCTACCAGCAGCTCCCAGTCCCCCTCATCATGGGGCGATGAAGGGGGACTTTGAGGTCAGGAATCTCCCACCAGGAGCATCAAGCCCAGTGGATGCAGGGCCCAAGGCCAGAGCTATTGGAGCCTGCAGAAATGAGAATTAAAAGAAAGCCACAAAACTGAAACGCTATGAAACACTTAATAGAGGTTACAAGTTCATTAATTAAACGTTCTGTTTGTTAAATACAGTTAGGTTCCCTCTTCAAACAGCTTATCCAGTTTCCCTGTTCTCCATCCTATAATTCCAAATAGCTCCTTGCCTTTGCTGCACCCCAACTTGTCTGAATATGCCTAGGCATTCCTGAACTTGCTACAACCGCAGTCCACATTCCTTTCCTTATTAGGGAATAGGTTCCCTTCCTAGTACCCCCATAAATGACCCCCCTTCTCTCTCTTCTCACCCCTCTTATGTGCCAACCTTATCTAAGAAAGTTTAAATGTTTAGCCAGTTGGGCCTAGTTTAGACTGTGGGGTCCAACCCTCACCAATAGGGGAAAGACAAAGAAGCAGAAGCTGCGTTGCAGATAATTAAAACCCCTGCTTTCTTTTGTTCTGGGTGCCCTCACGGTTGCTCCATCTGTGAGATGCACCCTCCTATGGGAGTAAATTGCCTTGCTGAGAGATTTTTTGTCTCAGTGCTGGTTCTTCTTTGTGGCACCAAGCATTTATTTCCAACAAATGTAGTGGCCCTATGGGGAAACTCATTCTCCCCCGGGAAAGGGTCTCTGATCACCTCTCGTGAGGAGACGCGTCCCGCTGCCTTGTTGTGGCGGCCTCAGGGGTAAGGAATCAGCACTCACCCAGTGTGATGAATAGACCTGGACTCTCCGCGACGCAGGAAGAAAAGGCCTTCAGTTACCGCGGCGATCAGGTAACTCTGCGCACAGAACAAGGTAAGGAAGGCCACGGGAGCCGGCAAAGTATTTCCTTGGTGGTCAGGACCAAGATAAGAAAAGCCGCGGAGGTGGGGGGCAGTGAAGAATTCTTCGGTGGGGACATACCAAGGCAAGAAAAGCCGTGGGTGGGGGGAGGGTGAAGTATTCCTTGGTGGTCAGAATATCTTGGAGGTTGAAAGTATGTGAAGGTCCAAGGAATCCCCAGTAGTGGGGTTGAGCCTCCAGGGAAAGGGGTACAAGGCATCTCTAATATGAGAAACTGAGCTCCCATTAACCTCCAAGACGGAAATGCAAAAAAATGCCTAATAGGAGAGACTGAGCCCCCATTAACTTCCAGGATGGGAAATACCCTAGTAAAAGGAGAATTACAAAGGCTCAAACATTAAAAAAAAAAAAAGCAACAGATAATAAAATATTGTTGTTTTATTTGGAACCAAGAACCAATCCTCAGATCCTCAGTTTTCTGGCCAAAGTTTGGGTCAAATAAGGAATAGATTTGTCAGCTTTCAGTAGAACATATTAATGACAAGAGTCCTGCCTCCCAGGAGGAAATAGATTATACCCCATGTTGGTGGCAGGGGCCTGCCCTCCTTTACCTTCTAATGACTGCAGGAAGTAAGCCACAAGCCAACTCCTCTAAGCCGCCTAACACTCCTGACCCTAACCTCCCTCCCTGCTCAGGCTGAGGCAGTCCACCCGAGCTGCAGAGCCTGCCAGAGGCGCACGAAGAGTGTAAGGGGACCCTCCCCTCTGCTAGGAAACTCCCAGCCCAAGGAGGGCATCCACAGTTTCCAGTGTTACTCAGGTAGAAGTTAGTGAAAATGCTAACAAAGGTGGCTCTGGCATGCAGATGGCAGAGGAGAGCAAGAGCATAAAGACACACCAGACACTGCCCGGCATCCAGAGAGTGAGGGACAAAGCCCCGCCTGGTGGCAAATGGAAAGAAACTTTAGTGTAGAAAAGGCTCCGTGTGGGACTTGCTGGCAAGAGAGCCAAACAGGAAGGCTCCGGTCTGCAGCTCCCAGCGAGATTGATGCAGAAGGTGGGTGATTTCTGCATTTCCAAGTGAGGTTCATCTCACTGGGTCTGGTTGGACAGTGGGTGCAGCCCACAGAGGGCGAGACAAAGCAGGGCGCGGCATCGCCTCACCTGGGAAGTGCAAGGGGTCAGAGGATTTCCCTTTCCTAGCTAAGGGAAGCTTTGAGAGACTGGATCAGGAGGAAGAGTGCAATCCGACCCAGATACTGCACTTTTCCCACGGTCTTCACAACTGGCAGACCAGGAGATCGCCTCTGGGGCCTGTCGCAGCAGGTCCCACCCCCATGGAGTCCAGCAAGCTAAGATCCACTGGCTTGAAATTCTCGCTGCTAGCACAGCAGTCTGAGGTCGACCTGGGATGCTCAAGCTTGGTTGGGTGGAGGGGCGTTTGCCGTTGCTGAGGCTTGAGTAGGTGGTTTTACCCTCACAGTGTAAACAAAGCCCTGGGAAGTTCAAACCAGGCAGAACCCACCACAGCTCAAAAAGGTCGCTGAGGCCAGACTGCCTCTCTAGATTTCTCCTCTCTGGGCATCTCTGAAAAAAAGGCAGCAGCTGCCATCTGGGACTTATAGGTAAAACCCTCATCTCTCTGAGACAGAGCACCTGGGGGAAGGGGAGGCTGTGGGTGCAGCTTCAGCAGACTTAAACGTCCCTGCCTGACAGCTCTTAAGAAAGCAGTAGATCTCCCAGCACAGTGTTGGAGTTCTGATAAGGGACAGGCTCCCTCAAGTGGGTCCCTGACCCCATGTATCCTGACTGGGAGACACCTCCCAGTAGGGGCCAACAGATACCTCATACAAAAGAGCTCTCGCTGGCATCTGGTGGGTACCCCTCTGGGACAAAGCTTCCGAAGGAAGGAACAGACAGCAATCTTTGCTAGCAGCCTCCACTGGTGATACCCAGGCAAACAGGGTCTGGAGTGGACCTCCACCAAACTCCAGCACACTTGCAGAAGAGGGGCCTGTTAGAAGGAAAACTAACAAATAGAAAGGAATAGTAGCAACATCAACAAAAAGGACGTCTACTCAGAGACCCCGTCCGAGGGTCACCAACATCAAAGACCAAAGGTAAATAATCCACGAAGATGGGGAGAAACTAGCACAAAAAGGCCGAAAACTCCAAAAACCAGAACGCCTCTTCTCCTCCAAAGGATCACAACTCCTTGCCAACAAGGAAACAAAACTGGATGGAGAATGAGTTTGACGAATTGACAGAAGTAGGTTTCAGAAGGTGGGTAATAACAAACTCCTCCGAGCTAAAGGAGCATGTTCTAACCCAATGCAAGGAAGCTAAGAACCTTGAAAAAAGGCTAGAAGAATTGCTAACTAGAATAACCAGTTTAGGGAAGAACATAAATGACCTGATAGAGCTGAAAAACATAGTGTGAGAACTTATTGAAGCATATACAAGTATCAATAGCTGAATTGATCAAGCGGAAGAAAGGATACCAGAGATTGAAGATCAACTCAATGAAATAAAGCAAGAAAACAAGATTAGAGAAAAAAGAGTGAAAAGAAAGGAACAAAGCCTCCAAGAAATATGGGACTATGTGAAAAGGCCAAATGTACATTTGATTGTTGTACCTGAAAATGACAGGGAGAATGGACCCAAGTTGGAAAACACTCTTCAGGATATTTTCCAGGAGAACCTACCCAACCTAACAAGGCAGGCCAACATTCAAATTCAGGAAATACAGAGAACACCACAAAGATATTCCTCGAGAAGAGCAACCCCAAGACGCATAATCGTCAGATTCTCCAAGGTTGAAATGAAGGAAAAAAATGTTAAGGGCAGCCAGAGAGAAAGGTCAGGTTACCCACAAAGGGAAGCCCATCAGACTAACAGCGGATCTCTTGGCAGAAACCCTACAAGCCAGAAGAGAGTGGGGGCCAGTATTCAAAATTCTTAAAGAAAAGAATTTTCAACCCAGAATTTCCTATCCAGCCAAACTAAGCTTCATAAGTGAAGGAAAAATAAAATCCTTTACAGACAAGAAAAGGCTGAAAGATTTTGTCACCACCAGGCCTGCCTTACAAGAGCTCCTGAAGGAAGCACTAAACATGGAAAGGAACAACCAGTGCCAGCCACTGCAAAAACATACCAAATTGTAAAGACCATCAATGCTGTGAAGAAACCATATCAACTAATGGGCAAAATAACCAGCTAGCATCATAATGACAGGATCAAATTCACACACAACAATATTAATCGTAAATATAAATGGGCTAAATGCCCCAATTAAAAGACACAGACTGTCAAACTGGATAAAGAGTCAAGACCCATTGGTGTACTGTATTCAGGAGACCCATCTCACGTGCAGAGACACACATAGGCTCAAAATAAAGGGATG
>NW_016811820.1:3290510-3292647 GCF_001698545.2 Rhinopithecus bieti
TTTTTTTAAAAGATCAACAAAATAGACTGCTAGCTAGACTAATAAAGAAGAAAAGAGAGAAGAATAGATGCAATAAAAATGATAAAGGGGATATTACCACTGATCCCACAGAAATACAGACTACTGTCAGAGAATACTATAAATACCTCTATGCAAATTAACTAGAAAATCTAGAAGAAATGGATAAATTCCTGGACACATACACTGTCCCAAGACTAAACCAGGAAGAAGTCAAATCCCTGAATAGACCAATAACAAGTTCTGAAATTGAGGCAGTAATTAATAGCCTACCAACCAAAAAAAGTCCAGGACCAGATGGATTCACACCCGAATTCTACCAGAGGTACAAAGAGGAGCTGGTACCATTCCTTCTGAAACTATTCCAAACAATAGAAAAAGAGAGAATCCTCCCTAACTCATTTTATGAGGCCAGCATCATCCTGATACCAAAACCTGGCAGAGACCAATAAAAAAAGAAAATTTTAGGCCAATATCCCTGATGAAGATCGATGTGAAAATCCTCAGTAAAATACTGGCAAACTGAATCCAGCAGCACATCAAAAAGCTTTATCCACCACGATCAGGTTGGCTTCATAACTGGGATGCAAGGCTGGTTCAACATATGCAAATCAGTAAATGTAATCCATCTCATAAACAGAACCAACAACAAAAACCACGATTATCTCAATTGCTGCAGAAAAAGCATTTGACAAAATTCAACAGCCTTTCATGCTAAAAAACTCTCAATAAACTAGGTATTGAGGGAATGTATCTCAACATAAGAAGAGCTATTTATGACAAACACACAGCCAATATCATACTGAATGGGCAAAAACTGGAAGCATTCCCTTTGAAAACTGGCAAAAGACAAGGATGCCCTCTCTCACCACTCCTATTCAACATAGTATTGGAAGTTATGGCCAGGGCAATCAGGCAAGAGAAGGAAATAAAGGATATTCAGTTAGGAAAAAGAGGAAGCCAAATTGTCTCTGTTTGCAGATGATGTGATTATATACTTAGAAAACCCCATCTCAGCCCAAAATCTCCTTAAGCTGATAAGCAACTTCAGCAAAGTCTCAGGATACAAAATCAATGTGCAAAAATCACAAGCATTCCTCTACACCATAACAGATAAACAGAGAGCCAAATCATGAGTGAACTCCTATTCACAATTGCTTCAAAGAGAATAAAATACTTAGGAATACAACTTACAAGGGATGTGAAGGACCTCTTCAAGGAGAACTGCAAACCGCTGCTCAAAGAAATAAGAGAGGACACAAACAAATGAAAAAACATTCCATATTCATGGATAGGAAGAATCAATATTGTGAAAATGACCATACTGCCCAAAGTAATTTATAGATTCAGTGTTATCTCCATCAAGCTACCATTGACTTTCTTCACAGAATTAGAAAAAAAAAAAAAAACTACTTTAAATTTCATATGGAACCAAAAATGAGGTGGCATAGCCAAGACAATCCTAAACAAAAAGAACAAAACTGGAGGCATCACGCTACCTGATTTCAAACTATATTACAAGACTACGGGAACAAAAACAGCATGGTACTGGTACCAAAACAGGTATATAGACCAATGGAACAGAACAGAAGCCTCAGAAATAACATCACACATCTACAACCATCTGATCTTTGACAAACCTGACAAAAGCAAGCAATAGGGAAAGGATTCCCTATTTAATAAGTGGTGTTGGGAAAACTGGTTAGCCATATGCAGAAAGCTGAAACTGGATCCCTTCCTCACACCTCATATAAAAATTAACTCAAGATGTATTAAAGACCTAAACGTAAGACCTAAAACCATAAAAACCCTAGAAGAAAACCTAGGCAATACCATTCAGGACATAGGCATGGGAAAAGACTTCATTACTAAATCACCAAAAGCAATGGTAACAAAGGCCAAAATGGTCAAACGGGATCTAATTAAAATAAAGAGCTTCTGCACAGCAAAAGAAACTATCATCAGAGTGAACAGGCAACCTACAGAGTGGGAGAAAATTTTTGCAAACTATCCATCTGACGAAGGGCTAATATCCAGAATCTATAAAGAACTTAAAGTTACAGGGAAAAAAAACCCCATCAAAAAGTGGGTGAAGAATATGAACGGACACTTCTCAAAA
>NW_016811820.1:3294840-3296954 GCF_001698545.2 Rhinopithecus bieti
AGAAGAGGTCGTATTGCAGAGGGAGGTGCTAGCATTTGAGTAGCAGAATGAGACCTGTGTTTGCCCGGGGCTCAAGAATAGGGGGACACCAGAGAGGAGGAAGGGTCCTGAGCTGTGTGTAGGAGAATTATTGAAGGGGCCCGTGAGTGGGACGGCCATCAGGGGTGGTCGCCCTGGGGCAGCACAGAAGAAGCACACGGAGAGATTGCCTAGACTGGTGGCGTTTGCAAGCAGGAATCCCTCTCTTAGTAGAGATAACCAAGAGAAGGGGCGGGGGGAAGTTAAGGCCGAGAGTTGTATGTTTAGTTCTTTTTCCTGTTTCTGGATTGTAGCATGGAGGGTGGTTTGGATCTGAACAAGAGAGCGCCAAAGGTAAAGGCGGCTGCTGGGCCACGTTGTTTTTGGGGTCATGTACATGGCCCCTTTCTGTTGGGTGGTCCAGCGGGAGTCCCACGGATCCCAGACAACCCATGTATATCCTAAGTTGGTTTTGAAAAAATTATGAGAGTTATAGCGTTGTCCGGAGAGGGTCTCGGAAGCTGTGAGAGTTTTGGCAGTGTGGATTTTACAGGACCCATAAGGACAACCGACATTCTGTTCGACCCAAGAATCTTTACAATAGGTGATTTGTTGGTCAAAGAGAAAACAGATAGCGGGGGTGACCTTTCCCTGTTGTGCAGCAAAATCAGAGAAATTTAGATAGATGGCCGTTTGACACCCTGCAGGGTGGCAGTCAGCCATTGCCAAGACCTGGCTCTCTTTTTGTGTCTGGGCATGGTCAGTCCAATTCTCAGTTAAGTAAAAACGCCAGGCAAACGGGGATGAGGCCCCTGTGATTGGGTCTCCCAGATAAAGGCCTGTACAAGCAAAAGCGTTGTGAGGGAAAGGGATATCATATTTACAGTTTAGGTTGTTGACGGCGCAAGGTGAGTTTTAAAGGATTGTCTTTAGTTCGGTCGATTGTCCAAGCCGCCGGCGGTCTGATGAGGTCCGAGACTGGATCCACTGGTTTGGCATGTGTGTAATGGATCCAGGAGGCGATTCCTTCCACCTTGAGTGCAGTTGGTGTTGTCAAGGTTATCTGGAACGGTCCTTTCCACCTCGGCTCTAAGGTCTCTTGCCGATGGCGTTTGATGAGAACCCAATCTCCTGGCTGGAACTGATGTGGTTCGGGTGGAGGTCCTGTTTTGTACAGCTCTCTTAGGTTAGGCCAGACCTCCTCATGAACTTTCTTAGCGACGAAGGCAGGCCCATTGTCTGATCCTATCATAACTGGGAATCCATACCTGGGCAAGATTTCTTCTAGGATTTTTTTCGCCATGACCTGAGCAGTCTCTCTCTTTGTGGGGAAAGCTTCCGTCCATCCTGAAAAGGTATCTACAAAAACTATCAAGTACTTATATCCATATTTTCCTGGCTTAACTTCCGTGAAATCAACTTCCCAATAGGCCCCAGGTCTGTCTCCTCTCTGCCTTTTTCCACTGGTTTGGGGTTGGGTACCTGCATTATTGAGTTGGCAGACTGCACAGTTTTTGACTATTTGATCAGCCTTTTGGAGGCGTCTCTAATTTTTAGTTTAGTGTATCTTATTAAGTCCAGTATTCGCTGCGGGCCTAAATGGGTGCTCTGATGGATTTGTTCTAACACTCGTTGTCCTAATTTTTTGGGGAGTATGATGTTATTTTCAGAATCTTTCCACCAATTATCAAGGATTTGGGCCATGGGAAGTCTGTCTATCCACTGAAGGTCACTTTCTGAGTATTCTGGATTTGGGGGTAACTCTTTGGGTCCCGGGTCAGGTAGTTGTAGGGCTAGCAGTTGTGTAAGAGTTTTAGCCACATTTTTAGCAGTCTGATCGGCTAAGTTATTTCCTCAGGAGACTAAGTCAGTAGCCTTTTGGTGTCCGGGGTGGTGGACTATGGCCAGCTTTTTAGGTCCCCAAAGGGCTGCTAGTAAGGCTAGGATTTCTTCTTTATTTTTGATATCTTTCCCTTCTGCCGTGAGGAGCCCCCTTTCTCTGTATATTGCCCCATGTATGTGGGCGGTAGCAAAAGCATACCGACTGCAGTATATGTTGTCAGTTTGTGGTCTCTTCCCATTTTAGGGCTTGGGTT
>NW_016811820.1:3301154-3330315 GCF_001698545.2 Rhinopithecus bieti
TTTTTTTTTTTTTTAGACAAACTGCTTGCTTAACCATGGGTGGGAGGGGGGTGGTTTCAATTGAGCAAGCAAGGGGTACGTGACTGGGGGCTGCAAGCACCGGTAATCAGAACAGAACAGAACAGGACAGGGACTTTCACAACGCTTGTCCATACAACGTCTGGAATCTATAGATAACATAACCGGTTAAGTCAGGGGTCGATCTTTAACCAGGCCCAGGGTGCCGCCCGGGCTGTCTGCCTGTGGATTTCATTTCTGCCTTTTAGTCTTTTCAGTCCCAAGCTATAAGTAATGCAGTTCTGAGTCTATGGATGTATAAACATTTATACTCTGGCAAAACAAGTTACAGATAGTTGCCTAATATGTAAAAAACCACCACCAACAAAAATAAGCAAACTCTAAGAAGGTTACCCCTTAGAGGAAGGGACCCAGGATTAAGGCCATTCCAAAGTGTCCAAATTGATTACACTGAAATGCCCCAAAATAGGTCACCTAAAGTACCTACTAGTGATAGATCACCTTTCTCACTGGGGAGAGGCTATTCCCAAGTGCAACCACCAGTAATGTAGTTAAAGCATTAATTAAAAATATTATACCCAGGTTTAGATTAATAGAAAATATTGATTCAGATAATGAGACTCATTTCACTGCACATGTCATTAAGAAATTAGCCCAAGTACTAAACATAACATAGGAATACCATACTCCCTGGCACTCACCTCCATTAGGAAGAGCACAGAGAATGAACCGAACTCCGAGGAGCCACTTGACCAAACTAGTTTTAAAGACTCCTCCCCATTGCCTTGTTAAGGGTCAGGACTACCCCCTCAGAAAGATGTCGGCTTATCCCCTTATAAAATAATATGTAAGTTGCCTTATTTACACTCTACTGCTGACAGTCCTATGCTGAAAATGGAAGATCAATTTCTCAAAAACTATATACTTGGTCTATCTTCCACTTTCTCTTCCCTCAGATCTAAAGGCCTTTTAGTACAGCTGCTACCCCTGGAGCTCCCAGCACACCTGCGTCAACCTGGAGATCACGTCCTCATTAAGAACTGGAGAGAAGGGAAACTCAAACCGGCTTAGGAAGGACCCTACCTAGTGCTTCCAACTACTGAGACCGCAGTCCGAATGGCAGAAAGAGGGTGAACTCACCATACCTGAGTCAAGAAAGTGCCACCATCTTCAGAGTCATAGGCCATCGTTCTAGGATCAAGTCTCACCCTCTTATATCTCTTCTATTGTCTCTGCTTCTTCCCTCACTCCACTGTCAGAAACCTTACTATCAATGTAATCAGGTCAGCCTCCCCTGCAAACTATTGTCTTTGATGCTTACTTAGCAATACCTTGTGGAGACCTACAAAGTCAAAGGCAAATTAACCTCTTCAGAAAAGTATCTTTGCCCTTAGTATTCACTCCACTCTCAACCTGATCCTTGCAAAATTCCTTATCATTGGCTACCTTGCTATTCCTGGTACAATATTCTCTGGAACACTCAGTCCCAGGGCTAGGCTTCCTCAGAAGGCTGTACCTCTCTAAAACCTTACCTTCATTTTACTGAAGGAACTACACCTGTTATTCCTATACCTAATGAGAAAACCAAGGTGTACATTATAAAAGTAAAAGATCTAAAACAAACCCTAGCGATGGAGACAGGATACCGAGATACAAATGCCTGGCTGGAATGGATTAAATATTCCATCCACACCCTAAGCAAAAGCGACTGTTATGCTTGTGTGCACGGTAGACCACAGGCCCAGATCGTCCCCTTTCCACTCAGATAGTCTCCCCGCCGATCGGGCATGAGCTGTGTGGTAGCTCTTTTTCAAGACCCCACAGCCTGGGAAGACAAATTGGGCTGAGCTCTTTCTCTGCTGTTCGTGGAAGTTCAACACCCTGTGAGTCAGGCCCCAGGGGCCATCCAGCCTCCACCTTCCAATGCCAAGTTTACCTGGTGTTTCTCACGACAGGGGGAAAACTTAGCGTTCCTTGGAGACTAAAAGGGATGCAAAGAGCTTAGACCCTCCCAATAGCTTACCCATCAGTCTGCCCTTAGCCATCCCCAAGGGGATGTGGTGGGCCCCTGCTGGACACTCTACCAAGTAAATGGAGCGAAACTCGCGCTGTAATTCAATTGGCTATCTCTTTCACCCTGGCATTTCATCAACCAGAGAAAGCAAAGGTCCGTAAACCAAGAGAGACTCCTCGTGAGTCTTTTGATGCTCAAGTTTCTATAAATGCCATCAGCCTTCCACGAGGAGTGCCAAATAAATTTAAAGCTCAAAACCAAATAGCTGCAGAGTTTGAATCCACATGGTTCTGGTGGGTAACTATTAATAAAAATGTAAATTAGATAAATTACATTGACTATAACCAGCAACAATTTGTTGACTATACCAAAGATGCCATTAAAGGAATAGCTGAATCATTAGGACCCACCAATCAAATGGCCTGGGAAAATAGGACGTCATTAGCCATGATACTAGCAGAGAAAGGTGAGGTTTCTGTCATGATTGGAACCCAGTGTTGTACTTTCATCCCTAAAAACACAGCCCCCAGTGGACAATTACAAAGGCCGTGTAGGGCCTTACCTCTCTATCAGATGAATTGGCCAAAAACTCCAGAATAGATGAGCCCTTTACAAGCCTCAGGGGAAAGTGGTTCGGTGGGTGGCAAAAGCTGGTAACTTCAATAGTTACCTCCCTGGCAATTGTTAGAAGTGTACTAATTCTTGTTGGATGTTGCCTCATACCCTGTGTTCGAGGGTTAATACAAAGACTTACTGAGACAACTCTCACCAAAACTTTCCTCAATTCTCCCCCGCCTTATTCAGATAAGCTTAGATCTCTTAGAAGATCAAGCAGAACAACAAAGTTAAAACATGTTAAAAGGTTTGAAGAGGAAAGATGATAAAATCAAAAGGGGTGAAATTGTTAAATACAGTTAAGTTCCCTCTTCGAACAGCTTGTCCAAGTACCCACTTGCCTTTGCTGCCCCCAACTTGTCTGTACATGCCTAGGCATGCCTGCACTTGCTACAACCCCAGTCCACATTCCTTTCCTTATTAGGTAATAGGTTTCCTTCCCAGTACCCGTGTAAACAACCCCCCTTCTGTCTCTTCTCACCCCTCTTATGTGCCTACCGTATATAAGAAAGTTTAAATGTTTAGCCAACTGGGACTAGTTTAGACTGTGGGGTCCAACCCTAGGCGAGAAGGGAAAGACGCAGAAGCAGAGGCTGTGTTAGAGAGAATAAAAACCATGGTTTCCTTTGTTCTGGGTGCCCTTGCCATGGCTCCGTTCATGAGACGCGCCTTCCTATAGGAGCAAATTGCCTTGCTGAGAGCTCCTTTGTCTCAGTGCTGGTTCTTCTTTGCGGCACGGAGAATTTTTTTCCAACATGTTCATAAACATCTTGTTACTGCTGGATGACAATTTTTATTTTATTTTTTTGAGACAGAGTCTCGCTCTGTCGCTCAGGCTGGAGTGCAGTGGCGTGATTTCGGCTCACTGCAAGCTCCACCTCCCAGGTTCACACTATTCTCCTGCCTCAGCCTCCTGAGTAGCTGGGACTACAGGCACCCACCACCACATCTGGCTAATTTTTTGTATTTTTTTAGTAGAGATGGGATTTCACTATGTTAACTAGGATGGTCTCAGTCTCCTGACCTTGTGATCTGCCCGCCTCAGCCTCCCAAAGTGCTGGGATTACAGGCGTGAGCCACCGTGCCCGGCCAACAATTTTTATTTTTATTTTATTTATTTATGTATTTATTTATTTTGAGATGAGGTCTCGTTCTGTCACCCAGGCTGGAGTGCAGTGGTGTGATCTTGGTCACTGCAGCTCTGCCTCCCGGGTTCAGGCCATTCTCCTGCCTCAGCTTCCCGAGTAGCTGGGACTACAGGTGCCCACCACCACGCCCAACTAATTTTTTTGTATTTTTAGTAGAGACGGGGTTTCACTGTGTTAGCCAGGATGGTCTTGATCTCCTGACCTTGTGATCCGCCCGCCTTGGTCTCCTAAAGTGCTGGGATTACAGGCGTGAGCCACCGTGCCCAGCCTATTTTTATTTTTAGATGGAGTCTTATTCTGTCGCCGAGGCTGGAGTGCAGTGGCGTGATCTTGGCTCACTGTGCCCTCTGCAGACTCAGTTTCCCAGAGAGGAGGGATGGGGATGCCTGTAGGGTGCCTGGTCAGCTCCAGACCTAACTCCAGAGCCTGTAGCTATTAGCAGAGGGCAGCTTTGAGGGAACCCCATATGAAATTTCTAGCATCTCTGGTTGCCTCACCAGAGACTGAGGCTCTGGCTTTGTACTTTTAAATTTTTGAGTTCAGAGTCACAAACCTTTACAAAGTGCCTACTCAATGCCCGGTTTTATGGTAGATACCAGAGATCAGGAGCTCATGAGTTGAGGGAATGCTGCATGCCAGTGCAAATGATAAGTGCTGGGATGGAGCCTGGAATGGAACTGGCTGAGTCAACACCTGCAGCAAACACCTGGTGGTGTTCTGGGTGTTAGAAGACCACACAACGTCAGGGGCAAGGCTGGGGGCAGGTGAGAAGGGTCAGGACACATCTGCACTTCAGGTGAATTAATCCAGCCATGCCTGTGGGAGATGCATTCATGAGCCTACAGGCAGGGTGGCCAGTTAAGAAGGTGGTGGAATTGTCGATGTAAGACTCCAAGCCAAAGGCTCACAGAAAGGATCATGGATTATCCTCCTGGGTGGCCATAACAAACCACAGACATACTTTGGCGATATTCACGGCAATAAAGTGAATATTGCAATAAAATGAGCCACACAAATTGCGGAGTTCCGCAGTGTGCATAAACGTTATGTTTATACTATCCTGTAGTCTATTAAGGGTACAATAGCCTTATGCCTAAAAAAAAAAACAATGCACAGTTTGGGCCTGGTGGCACACACCTGTAATCCTAGCACTTTGGGAGGCAGAGGAAGGAAGATCACTTGAGGCCAGAAGTTTGAGACCAGTCTGAACAACATAGGGAGACAGGGAAATTCTGTCTCTACAAAAATTAATTAGATATAGTGGTGTGTGCCTGTAGTCCTAGCTACTCAGGAGGCTGAGGTGGGAGGATTGCTTGAGCCAGGGACTTGAGGCTGCAATGAGCTATGATTGTACCACTGCCTGAGTGACAGTGAAACCCTGTCTCTAAAAAACCACAGAAACCAAAAATTAGGTGCATACATTAATTTAAAAATATCTTATTGCTAATAAAATAATGCACACAATCATCTGGGTCTTTTTTTTTTTTTTGAGATGGAGTCTTGCTCTGTCTCCCAGGCTGGAGTGCAGTGACGTGATCTTGGCTCACTGCTACCTCTGCCTCCTGGGTCAAGCAATTCTTCTGCCTCAGCCTCTTGAGTAGCTGAGATTACAGGTGCCCACTACCATGCCCAGCTAATTTTTTTGTATTTTTAGTAGAGATGGGGGTTTCACCATCTTGGCCAGGCTGGTCTTGAACTCCTGACCTTGTGTTCCACCTGCCTCAGCCTCCCAAAGTGTTGGAATTACAGGCATGAGCCACCGCTCCCGGCCTTGTCTGGGACTTTAGTGAGTCATAATATTTTTGCTGGTGGAGGATCTTGCATTTATGTGGCTGGCTGCTGATGGATCAGGGTGGTGGTTGCTGAAGGTTAGGGTGGCCATGGCAATTTCTTTCTTTTGTTTTTTTGAGACAGAGTCTTGCTCTGTTGCCCAGGCTGGAGTGCAGTGGCGCAATCTTGGCTCACTGCAAGCTCCGCCTCCCAGGTTCCTGCCATTCTCCTGCCTCAGCCTCCTGAGTAGCAGGGACTACAGGCGCACACCATCACGCCTGGCTAATTTTTTGTATTTTTAGTAGAGATGGAATTTCACCATGTGAACCAGGATGGTCTTGATCTCCTGACCTCGTGATCCGCCTGCCTCGGCCTCCCAAAGTGCTGGGATTACAGGCATGAGCCACTGCACCCGGCCAGCAATTTCTTAAGATAAGATGGAAATGAAGTTTGCCTCATTGATTGACTGTTTCTTTCATAAAAGATTTCTCTGTAACCTGTGATGCTATTTGGTAGCATTTTTCCCAGTGTAGAACTTCTTCCAAAGTTGGAGCCAGGGCTCACAAACTCTGCCGCTGTTTCATCAACTCAGTTTATGGAATATTCTAAATCCTTTGTTGCCATTTCAACAGTGTTCACAGCATCTCCACCAGGAATAAATTTCATTTCAAGAGACCCTTTTCTCTGCTCATCCATAAGAAGCAACTCCTCATCTGTTCAAGTTTGATCATGAGATTATAGCAATTCAGTCCCATCTGCAGGCTCCGTTTCTAATCCTAGTTGTCTTGGCTGTTTCCACCACATCTGCAGTTCCTTCCTCTACTGAAGCCTTGAAACCCTCAAACTCATCCATGAGAGTTGGAATCCACTTCTTCCACACTCTTGTTCATGTTGATATTTTGACCTCCTCCCATGAATTCACATATGTTCTTTTTTTTTTTCTTGAGATGGAGTCTCGCTCTGTCGCCAGGCTGGAGTGCAGTGCCACGATCTCAGCTCACTGCAACCTCTGCCTCCCGGGTTCAAGCAATTCCCCTGCCTCAGCCTCCCGAGGAGCTGGGACTACAGGCGAGTGCCACCACGCCCAGCTTATTTTTGTACTTTTAGTAGAGATGGGGTTTCACCATGTTGGCCAGAATGGTCTCCATCTCTTGACCTTGTGATCCACCCACCTCGGCCTCCCAAGGTGCTGGGATTACAGGCATGAGTCACTGCACCCGGCCCCCACAAATGTTCTTAATGGCATCTAGAATGGTGAATACTTTCCAGAAAGGTGCTTTAATTTGCTTTGCCCACATCTATTCAAGGAATCATTATCTGTGGCAGCTATAGGCTTATGAAATGGATTTCTTAAATAATAAGACTTGAAAGTTGAAATTACTCCAAGATCCATGGGCTGCAAAATGGATGTGTTAGCAGGCATGAAAACGACATTCAACTCCTTGTACATCTTCATTACAGCTCTTGGGTGACCAAGTGCATTGTCAGTGGGCAATAATATTTTGAAAGGAATCTTCTTATCTGAGCAGTAGTTCTCAATAGGAGGCTTGAAGTATTCAGTAAACCATGCTGTAAACAGATGTGCTGCCTTCCAGGCTTTGTTGGTCCATTTCTAGAGCACAGGCAGAGTAGATTTAGCATCACTCTGAAGGATCCTAGAATTTGCAGCATGGTAAATGAGTACTGGCTTCAACTTAGAGTCACGAGCTGCATTAATCCCCTGCTAGACAGTCAGACAGTTCTTTGAAGCTCTGAAGCCGGGCGTTGATTTCTTCTCTCTGGTTATGAAAGTTCTAGATGGCATCTTGTTCTAATCTCAAGCTGTTTTGTCTACATTGAAAGTCTGTTGTTACCTTCATCCATGATCACCGCTAGAGCCTCTGGATAACTTGCTGCAGCTTCTCCATCAGCCCTTGCTGCTCCCCCTTACACTTTTATGTGACGGAGACAGCTTCTTTCCTTAACTTCATGAGCCAAGCTCTGCTAGCTTCACACTTTTCTTCTGGAGCTTCCTCACCTCTCTCAGCCTTCACAGAATTGAAGAGTGAGGGCCTTGCTCTGTATTGAATCTTGGTTCAGGGAATGTAGTGGCTGCTTTGATCTTCTATCCACACCACTAAAACTTTCTCCACACCAACAATACAGCTGCTTCACTTTCTTATTCATGTGTTTGCTGCAGTAGCAGTTTTAATTTCCTTCAAGAACTTTCCTTTGCAATTACAACTTTTTTTGACTGTTTGGTGCAAGAGGCCTGGCTTTCAGCTTGTCGTGACTTTTGGCATGCCTTCCTCACTAAGCAGAATCATTTCTAGCTTTTGATTCGAAGTGGGAGACGTGTGACTTCCTTTCACTTGAAAATTTTGATTAAACAAAAAACAACACTTCAGCTGAATTAAATTTAAAGGCGTTCAATTGAGCAATGAATGATTTGCGAATCAGGCAGCCCCCAGAATCACAGCTGATTCACAGAGACTGTAGCATAGCCATGTGGTGAAAGATTGATAGACAAAAAAAAAGAAAAAAGTAAATGACGTACAGATATTGGCAATGAGATACAGAAACAGCTGGATTGGTTACAGGTTGGCATTTGCTTTATTTGAACACAGTGTGAACACTCAGCCGTCTATGAGTGGTTGAAGTATGGCTGCTGGGATTGGCCAAGGCTCAGTAATTGTTACAGGTACAAACTCCTAAATTAGGTTTTCCATCTCCTCTGACTATTAAGGTAGGTCAGAGTTCATCCACAAGGACTCCAGCATACAAGTACGGAGTCCTTCTCAGGCCATATTTAGTTTGCTTTAACAACTTAGAGGGCATTGTAAGGTTATCAATTGGCCTCATTTCTATATTGCTGCGTCCCTGGGAATGGGGAGGCCCAAAGAAAGAGAGAGATGTGGAACAGCTGGTCAGTGGAGCCGTCGGAAGATGCATCAATTCATGTCTCTACCTTATATGGTTTGTGGTGGCCCCCAAACAATTGCAACATCAAAGATCACTGTCACAGATCACCATAACACATAATCATAATGAAAGAGTTTGAAATACTGTGATGGTTACCAAAATGTGACCCAGAGACATGAAGCAAGCATGTACTGTTGGAAAAACAGCACCTAGAGCGTTGCTTGAGGCGGGATTGCCACAAACCTGCCATTTGTAAGAAGGACCGTATATGCAAAGCTCAATAAAGCCAAGTGCAATGATGTGAACTGTGCTTGTGCCACACACCGAGTGGCTTGAAACAACAGACCTGTATTCTCTCACAGTCCTGGAGGTTAGAAGTCCAAAATCCAGGGATCAGCAGGGGCATGCTTTGTCTCTGACTCTAGGAGAATCCTTCTCTGCCTCTTCTGGGTTCCTGCTTGTGGCTGGCAATCTTTGTCACTCTCTGGCTGGTAACTGTGTTATTCCAGTCCTGCCTGGGTTGCCAGATGGCGTTCTCCCCATGTGCTTCTCTGTATCTCTGTTATAGGGACACTAGTGATATTGGAATAGAGGCCCATCCTACTCTGGTGCCATCTCAACTTTCATTTATTTGTTTATTCACTTCTTTCTTTTCTTTTCTTTTTTTTTGGAGATGGAATTTCATTCTTATTGCCCAGGCTGGAGTGTAATGGTGCCATCTCAGCTCACAGCAACCTCTGCTTCCCGAGTTCAAGCGATTCTCCTGCCTCAGCCTCTCGAGTATCTAGGACTATAGGTGCACGCCACCACACCTGGTTAATTTTTGTACTTGAGTAGAGATGGGGTTTCGCCATGTTGGCCAGGCTGGTTTTGAACTCCTGACCTCGTGATCCACCCACCTCATCCTCCCAAAGTGTTGGGATTACAGGCATGAACCACTGTGCCTGGTCAGTTTCTTTGTTTTTGAGACAGGGTCTCACTCTGTCACCCAGGCTGAAGTGCAGTGGCACAATCACAGCTCATTGCAGCTTCAAACTCTTGGAGTCAGGCGATCCTCCTACCTTGGCCTCTCCAGTAGCTGGGACTATGGGCATAAGCCACCATGCGCAGATAATTTTTTTTTTTTTTTTTTTTTTGTGGGGGGTGTCTTGCTATGTTGCCTAGGTTGGTCTTGAATTCCTGACTTCAAGCAATCGTTCTCCCTCTGCTTCCGAAAGCCCAGGGATTACAGGCGTGAGTTGATTTACATCTTAATTACGTCTGCGAAGTCTCTGTTTCCAAATACTCTCTCAGTTACAGGTAAGAGGACTTAGAATTTCAACCTGTCTTTTTGGAGGACGTGATTCAACCCACAGCAGATCACGAGGGGAAGGGGAGTCAGTGTGACTCTGCAGGAGATAGTGGTGTCAGCTGTTGAGGTCAGGAATATGCAGGGAGCGGGCTAGGGGGAAATCATGAGTTCCAGGTGGGGCGTGTTGGGTCTGAGCTGCCTGTCCATGGAGCTTCTAAGGACAGAAGTCTAGGAAGTGGTCAGACGCATGGTCTAGAGTTCAGGGGAGAGTCAGGCTGGAGAGTCTGTTCCAAGTTCTTTGCATCTGGGTGTGGGTGCTAGTTAAAATCAAGGGTGAGAAGCAGCCAGTGTAGCTGGGGAGTGCAGGAGGTTAAGGAGGAGACAGAAAAACATCCTGGGGGCTGGGCGCAGCACCTGTAATCCCAGTAGCTTGGGAGGCGGAGGTGAGAGGATCCCTTGAGGCCAGGAGTTTGAAACCAGCCTGGAAACATAGCGAAACCCCATCTCTACAAAAAAAAAAAAAAAAAAAAAGGTAAAAATAGCTGGGCGTGGTGGCAGGTAACTGTCGTCCCACTCACTTGGGAGGTTGGGGCAGGAGGATCGCTTGAGCCCAGGAGTTTCAGGCTGCAGTGAGCCATGATTGCACCACTGCACTCCAGCCTGGGGAACAGAGTGAGACCCTGACTCAAAAACAAAACAAAACAAAAGAAAACCCATAAACGTGTCCTGGAGGAAATCTCTAAGAACACCTAGAGAAAAGCTGGACTCTGGCCACCAGGGGGCGCTCTGCACCAGCCCATTGTAACCATTTCCATAGGCAGCAGGTGGATAGATAAACTTGATCAATGAATTTAAGTTTTCTCTGTGCACTTTTCCTGCAGCACTAGGCATCTATGTACAAAAAGTACAATTGCAGGATTGGGTTACTGGCTTGAGTGTGTTTACAGAGTTACAGAAAAAAGGCTGCTCAAATTTCTTTTAGGAGAATCAGTGATCTTGACATTAGAATGGTTAAGATAAGTTGGTTGTGGAGTTGGGAAGAGGAGATATATTTAGGCTACTCCAGGAAGAAACTCTTAGGGGGTGGATGAGCAGACAGATGACTGTTTCACTTCTCTGAAGAAATGTAAGACTCTAGATGCATTTTTTGGATTTCTAACAAGATGGTGAATGAACACAGACAACTGTCTTCCTCCAACATTTGGAGAAGTCACAGGAGGAAGAAGTGGTTTATGGATTCCAGAATCTAACATAAAAACAACAAGGAGTCAGAGGGTGGTTGAGCCCCACATAGGGCGGAAAGGCAGCCACAGAAATTAGGGTGGGGGCCAGGGCTATTGGCTCCCCATAGGTTAGCTAAAAAATTGCTGGCACAAGGCTGACTGATTCATCGGAGAAAGGCATACAAATTTATTTAATGTGTATATGCGAGAGCCTTCAGTAGGAAGCTCCGGCTTCCCAAGAGGTAGCAGAAGCTTATCTGCCATCTTGAAATTACACAAAGAATCCAGACCAGACTCAGAATATGTCCAAAAATAGGTTTTAGTGGCAAGACAGCGTATTGGTAGAAGAAAGGAAGAGGCTTGGCTCCAAAGGTGGCCTTGGTATGTAGATGAAGCCTCCCTCAGGGTGAATAGATAGTAAGTTTCTTTTCAAAGGTTTAAAGGTGTCAGATTCTCAATCACTCCTAAACCTAAAAAAGGCATAGAAAGGGGGACATGTGACTACATTAATGAAGATTCTCTACAGATGCAAATTTTCCCCACAAAGGACAGCTTTGCAAGGTCAACTCTGTTTGCTGGCCTTGCAGCAGCTATTTCAAGATATGCCAAAGAAATATATTTTGGGGTAAAATATTTTGATTTTCTTCATTAGGTTGGGGTTGAGATCTTTGCTCATTTCCTTTCTCTTCCCACATTGCTTTCAGCATATTGCTCACCTCCTAGGAACTACCGCAGGGTAGAAAACAGCAGGGCCTGATTTTTTAATGATTGCCATTCTAACTGGTGTGAGATGGTATCTCATTGTGGTTTTGATTTGCATTTCTCTGATGGCAAGTGATGATGAGCATTTTTTCATGTGTCTGTTGGCTGTATGAATGTCTTCTTTTGAGAAGTGTCTGTTCATATCCTTTGCCCACTTTTTGATGGGGTTGTTTGTTTTTTTCTTGTATATTTGTTTGAGTTCTTTGGTTGTTTGTTTTTATCTTGTAAATTTGTTTTAGTTCTTTGTAGGTTCTGGATATTAGCCCTTTGTCAGATGAGAAGATTGCAAAAATTTTCTCCCATTCTGTAGGTTGCCTGTTCACTCTGATAGTAGTTTCTTTTGCTGTGCAGAAGCTCTTTAGTTTAATTAGATCCCATTTGTCAATTTTGGCTCGTGTTGCCGTTGCTTTTGGTGTTTGAGACATGAGGTCCTTGCCCGTGCCTATGTCCTGAATGGTATTACCTAGGTTTTCTTCTAGGGTTTTTATGGTTTTAGGTCTAACATTTAAGTCTCTAATCCATCTTGAATTAATTTTCATATAAAGAGTAAGGAGAGGATCCAGTTTCAGCTTTCTACTTATGGCTAGCCAATTTTCCCAGCGTCATTTATTAAATAGGGAATCCTTTCCTCATTTCTTGTTTTTGTCAGATTTATGATGAGTTAATGGGTGCAGCACACCAATATGGCACATGTATACATATGTAACAAACCTGCACATTGTGCACATGTACCCTAGAACTTAAAGTATAATAATAAAAAAAGAAAAAAGAAAAAAAAAGAAAACAGCAGGGCCAGCCATCCCCTCATGACAACTAGAATGACAACTATAAGGATGAAGATGGTGGGGCCATGTCAACCTGTGACTCAACCTGTGAGCCATCAACAGAGAATAAAACCCCTAACCTTATTCCCTGTTGATGGCTTGGAACTATCATGGACTGCTATGTGAGAGAGAAATAAACTTCTACTGTGTTAAGTCACTTATTACATGTTTGAGCCTACTTGTAGCACAGCTCAGCCTGTGCTAACCAATACAAGACTCTAAGTTGTATATCAAAATTAAGAATTTCTATTTAACAAGAACTTATAGACAGAGTTAACAGATGGGTAGCAGATTAAAAAAAAGTATTTTTGGCTGGGTGCGGTGGCTCAAGCCTGTAATCCCAGCACTTTGGGAGGCCGAGAAGGGCGGATCACGAGGTCAGGAGATCGAGACCATCCTGGCTAACACGGTGAAACCCCGTCTCTACTAAAAAAAATACAAAAAGCTAGCCGGGCGAGGTGGCGGCCGTCTGTAGTCCCAGCTACTCGGGAGGCTGAGGCAGGAGAATGGCATAAACCCGGAAGGCGGAGCGTGCAGTGAGCTGAGATCCAGCCACTGCACTCCAGCCCGGGCAACAGAGTGAGACTCCGTCTCAAAAAAAAAAAAAAAAAAAAGAAAAAAGTATTTTAACATCTAAAACAAACAAGGGATTAATAGTTATTCTAGGTAAGAAATTCCTTTATAAATGGCATTTTTTTTTTTGGTCAGAAAAGAATTTTATAGAAGATTGGAAAGAAATTCAACTAAAGCCTCCTAGAAATCCATCTGAGAAGCAGGCAAATGGTAAGAATTCATTATGAGGTAGAAATGCAAATGGCTTATGTGAACATGAAGAGCTGCTCAACATCCCTAGTGATCAGAGAAGTTATAACATGAGTGAGATACCATTCACGCCAATCAGATTTGGCAGATTTAGAAACGTAGATAAAGCCAAGTGTTGGTGAGGATAGAGGAACCGGCAATTGATATATATCCACTGCTGATGGGAGTATATCTTGATGCGGTCTTCAGGGGAGCACCCTGGTAGGAGTTACTAGATTTAAGAATGGGTAGACTGCATGCCCATCAATCCCACTATATCTCTACAAGGGGAATCCATGTAACGATGTCATCATGGCATTGCTAGTTGCAGTGGGGAGGTAGAGAGGGAAAAATCCCCCCTGTTATTAGAAAGGGGTCCTAATCCAGACCCCAAGAGAAGGCTGTTGGATCTCACACAAGAAAGAAATCGAGGCGAATCCATACAATAAAATGAAAGCAAGTTTATTAAGAAAGTAAAGGGATAAAGGATGGCTACTCCATAGCCAGAGCAGCCCCGAGGGCTGCTGGTTAACTCTTTTTAATGTTATGGTTCTTTCTTGATTATACGCTAAACAAGGGGTGGTTTATTCATGAGTTTTCCTGGAAACGGCTGGGCAGTTCCTGTAACTGAGGGTTCCTTCCATTTTTAGACCATATAGGGTAACTTCCTGATGTTGCCATGGCATTTGCAAAGAGTCATGGCACTGCTGGGACTGTCTTTTGCATGCTCATGCATGTTTGGATGAACGGAGGCAAGATGGCGCACTTCCGGGTTCTTCATCCCCCAACTTTTCCCGCGTGCGCGAAAATCCAGCCGGCGACCCGGGAAGGTGCAGACCAACTAGGCATGCGCCAGGTGATGTCAATCTGAAGAGACCAAGATTTACCTGGTCGCGCCTGCGGAACTCCCCGGACACGCCCGTGCCCCGCCTATCGCCCTCCCACTCCTAGAAAAGCCGCTCTGGAGGATCGCCACGCGTGGACTTCCCAGCTTCCCCACTGCGGTCGGTTCCCCACTGCGGTCGGGACTGTTGGAACTCCGTCCGAGAGCTGTACGGGTGACTCTGGGGGCCCCTTTTGTCGGGGGGCCAACAGACCTCTCCCTACCCACCTTCTTCCCTTGAAGCTAGGTGACCAAAATAAACTTGCAGTTTTGCTCCTACCCTTGCCTAGTCGCTGGTTCTTTTGTACCCGCTCTGGTGGTCTTAGAAAAACAAAACAATGCATTTATTTAGCATATAATGAACAATGAGGTTAACCAGAGGTGACTTTAGTTAGCATCTTGGTTGTGACAGGATTTGGCTGGCTTCTTTACTGCAACTGTTTTATCAACAAGGTCTTTGTGACCTGTATCTTGCACTGACCTCCCATCCCATCCTGTGACTTAGAATGCCTTAACTTCCCTGGAATGCAGCCCAGTAAGTCTCAGCCTTATTTACCCAGCTCCTATTCAAGATGGAGTCACTCTGTTTTAAACAGCTCTGACACTCCTGACACAGGATTAATATATAGCACAGAACAATAAACCATGCCAAACTACAAGCAGCATTGAGTGAAACAGCACAAGAAACAGAAGGAGATACATAACACCATGCTGTATACATAAACTGAAGATAAATGCACGCACAAAACAGCAACACACACACACACACGCACAGAGGAACATATATCCAAGGATACATGAAACCCATCAGGATGGATGCTTCTGGTGGTGGGGTCTGGAGAGTGGGAGGGGAGTGAAGAGAGGATACTATCAGGCCTCTGAGCCCAAGCTAAGCCATCATATCCCCTGTGACCTGCACGTGTACATCCAGCTGGCCTGAAGCAACTGAAGATCCACAAAAGAAGTGAAAATAGCCTTAACTGATGACATTCCACCATTGTGATTTGTTTCTGCCCCACCCTAACTGATCAATGTACTTTGTAATCTCCCCCACTCTTAAGAAGGTTCTTTGTAATTCTCCCCACCCTTGAGAATGTACTTTGTGAGATCCACCCGCTGCTTGCAAAACATTGCTCCTAACTCCACTGCTTATCCCAAAACCTGTAAGAACTAATGATAATCCACCACCCTTTGCTGACTCTCTTTTCGGACTCAGCCCGCCTGTACCCAGGTGAAATAAACAGGCTTGTTGCTCACACAAAGCCTATTTGGTGGTCTCTTCACACGGACACGTGAGACAGCTACTATGTCACGTCAGAATGATTGCAAACTGAATGTTAGGATTGGCTTAACTTTCTGCACCCAATATCCTAAGGGGGAAAACCCAACCTTCTAAGGAGAAATACTGTATGTAGGGCCTGATCCCATCACCGGGCCCTTCACCCAATGCTGCTGAGTGAGTAGAGGGTTTATTTCATCCTTCCAATTTAGTGATTCAGTAGAGATTTCAAGACTCAAAGCTTAATTAACTCCATTTTAATTGAAGTCATCTCTGTCATGGTGTCTGCACGCAGGACAATTCAGCCTGGCCTCCAGTGCTTCAGCACAAAGCTCAATTTCCAGCTCAGTCATTAACCAGCCCCAAGTCAGGGTAGTCAGACAAGTCTTCAAGTTGTGGGGATTTTATGGTTGGAATCAGGGTACCTTGACCTCTGGAAAGACAGACCTCTGAGGAGCAAGGATGTTTAATGGTTGCATAGAGAAGACAACCCTACAGAAAAGGCAGTAGTTGGGGGCAGTGATTAGGACTCATTTTGGGGTGAGGGTGACAAGCACAGCAATCAACTAGCCTCACAGTCAGCTGTCTGCCTTTCCCAGATGGGCAACTGTCCCTTAATGAGAACTTCTTGTCTTCCAAGGAAGGCTAAGATAGGCAACTTGCTGCAGTTTGCCTTAACATCAAAACATGTCAAAAGGAGAACAATCCCGGTTTTAGAATCAGCCTGGGAGAAGGCAAGGAAGACTTTACAGTTTAGGACAAATTCAAGGACTGTAAATCATCTAATGTGAATATAGCACAGGGAGGTAGTTGGAGACAAGCTTGTCAATAGGCTGGAGCCAGATTCGACAGGATTTTGGACTTTTTTTTCTGGCAGTAGAGAGCCATGCTACTGAACTTTTTCTGAGAGAGGGATATTAGCTCATATGCTTTGGGAGGACAACTGACCACTCCAATCCTGGCTTCCCTTTGCTGTCATGAACTACAGGCCGGAATTCTATTTGGGAGTTGTGGCAGATTGTATTTTCCATAAATAGCTGCACCAATTCTTCCTGTCCATATGATCTTCTCTATTTGACATTCCTCCTATCAAGAGTTGGGGTCTCTATTCTCTGTCCTGGAATCTGGACACTCTTATGACTATGGCAGAACTGATGCTATGTGACTTCCAAGGCTAGGTGATAAAAGGTGATACAGATACACCCAGCTGCCATGATGTGAGGAAGCCCAAGCAAACATAAGGAGAGGCCACATATAGTTTTTCCAACTGATATGTCCACAAGGCCTCAGTCAACAGGCATCATCAACTGCCAGACATGTGGGTGATAAAGCCCTCATATGATTCCAGTCCCCTTCCACTGGGTCACCCTTAATCTTCAAACTGAAGTCTCAGACAACATGGAGTAGAGACAAGCCAGTCCCACTGTGTCCTGTCCAAAGTCCTGCCCCACAGAGTATGGGAGCAGAATAAAATAGTTATTGTTTAACGCCACTAAATTTGGAGTTGATTGTTATGCAGGAATAGACAGCCAGAAGCCTGGACATGGTGGCTCACACCTGTAATCCCAGCACTTTGGGAGGCCGAGGCAGGAGGATCCCTTGAGCTCAGGAGTTCGAGACCAGTTTGGGCAACATGGTGAAACCCTGTCTCTATCAAAAAATACAAAAAATAGCCAGGTGTGGTAGTGCACTTGGGAGGCTGAGCTGGGAGGATCACTTGAGCTGGGGAGTTAGAGGTGGCAGTGAGCCAAGATTGCATCATAGTTCTCCAAGCTGTGTGACAGAGTGAGACTCTGTAAAAAAAAAAAAAAAAAAAAAGAAAAGGAAGAGATAGCTAGAACAGAAGCCTATTGGAATAATAAAAGTAGACAAGAAAGGCAGAGACAGTCTTGAGCAAAAGCAGGATACTGAGATGTTGTTGGAGTAGATCTCACTAATTAGAGATCGGGAAGGGGTTTCTAAGATGAACAAATGACTGGCACAAGTGATCTGCCATTGATTGAAATAAAAAACTGGAAGGGAGAGTAGAAAAGAGAATCCTTTTGGATTTGAATACATTGTAAATTGGCTGGATATTTCTATGGGCAGATTGGGAGATTTGGGAAATGATGGAGTTTGGAGGGTCTTCAGCCTCTCAGTGTCTTTAGAGCCCTGGAAAAGACTAGCTCACCCAGAGGAGGAGCATCAAAATTTGGAAAAAGAGAAGAGAATTCAGAAGAGGTCTTTGGGGAGAGTGATGACACCAACAACTCTATCTATTAAAGTTGGTTGTCTATGGTTATCCATTCTTGCAAAACAATCAATCCCAAATTTCAATAATAATAATTTATTTTGCTCCCAGGCTCTGTGGGGTAGGACTTCGGGCAGGGCACAGTGAGACTGGCTTGTCTCTGCTCCATGATATCTGAGACTTCAGCTTAAAGACTAAGGGTGGGGCCGGGCGCGGTGGCTCACGCCTGTAATCCCAGCACTTTGGGAGGCCAAGGCAGGCGGATCACGAGGTCAGGAGATCGAGCCCATCCTGGCTAACACGGTGAAACCCCGTCTCTACTAAAAATGCAAAAAATTAGCCGGGCATGGCGTCGGGCACCTGTAGTCCCAGCTACTTGGGAGGCTGAGGCAGGAGAATGGCAGAAACCCAGGAGGCGGAGCTTGCAGTGAGCCGAGATCACGCCACTGCACTCCAGACTGGGCGACTGAGCAAGACTCTGTCTCAAAAAAAAAAAAAAAAAAGACTAAGGGTGACCTAATGGCAGAGGACTGGAATCATCTGAGGGCTTGTTTACCCACATGATTGGCAGCTGATGATGTCTGTTGACTGAAATCTTTTTGAGCTATCAGTTGGAAAAACTGTATGTGGCCTTTCCTCATGTTCACTCGGGCTTCCTCACATCATGGCAGCTGGGTGCCAGGAGCAAGCATCCCAAGTGAATCAGGTAAAATTGTATCACCTTTTACCACCTAGCCTTGGAAGTCACATAGCATTACTTCTGCCATAGTCATAAGAGTGTTTAGATTCAAGGAGAGAGAATACAGATACCAACTCTTGATAGGAGGAATGTCAAAGTGAGAAGAACATATGGATGGGAAACATTGGTGCAGCTATTTATGGAAAATACAATCTGTCACAACTCCCAAATAGAATTCCAGCCTGTAGTCTCTGACAGCAAAGGGAAACCAGAATTGGAGTGGTCAGTTGTCCTCCCGAAGCATATGAGCTAATGTCCTTCTCTCAGAAAGAGTTCCGAGTTCAGGGAGCAGGGAGAAGAGAAGGAGGAATCAGTAAAATAATGAGAGTAGGTCGATGGAAAACTAAGAGCATCCACAGTGTCTATGATGCACAGAGAGCTGGTGGGGGAAAGTAGGGAGAAGCAGGAGGCAACAGAACATCAGTCTGGCTTCAAGTTATTCAACATCCTCTCAGATTTAAATCATAAAAATTGATTGCTTGCTGGGCATGGTGGCATGTGCCTGTAATTCCAGCTACTTGGGAGGCTTAGGGGAGAGGATGGCTTGATGCCAAGAGTTCAAGGCCAGCCTGGGCAACCTAGCAAGACCCTGTCCCTAAAAAGATAACAATAAAACAAATGGATTTCTTATCATTATCATTGTTTCGTCCCAGCTGTATGCCAGAGACTGGGTGGGCTAAGTGTGCTACATGTGTGATTTTGCATACTCTTTATTCTTCTAGCGTGTTTTGCGTATTTTATGTTATCCTCATAACAGCCCTGTGAGGCTAGGAGTTCTGACTGGTGAGGAATCCAAGGCCCCAAGGTTACATACCAAGTTAGTGCTGGAGCCGAGATTTGAACCTGGCTCTAGTTGGCACCGAAGCTCTTCTATGTCTCTCTTCCTGTCTACTTATATTTCTGTCTTCTTGCTACAAATATTTACTTCTGTATTCTTCTAAGAGTTTTATGGTTTCCCCTCTTCAATCTAGCTCTTTCATCTATTTGGAGTTAATTCCTGTGAATGATGTGAGATAGGGGTCTAGCTTCATTCTTTTGTTTGTGGACATCCAGTTGTCCCAGCATCATTTGTTTGTATTAAGGCTTTTAATCTTCTCATCCACTTCCCTCCCTCCCCACTCCAGCCCTTGGCAACCATGAATCCACTTTCTGTCTCCATGAATTTTTCCATTTTGGACATTTTATATAAATGAAATCCTACAACATGTCCTCCTTTGTGACTGGCTTCTTTCACTTGGCATGATGTTTTTGAGGTTCGTTCAGGTTGTTGCATGGCTCCGTACTTTATTCCTTTTCATGGCTGAATGATATTCCATTATGTGGATAGTCTATTATACATTTTGTTTATCCACTTAACTGTTGATGAGCATTTGGGTTGTCTCCACTTTTGGCTATTGTGAGTGGTGCTGCTGTGAACATTTGTGTACAAGTTTTGGTGTGAACAACTCTTTCAATTTTCTTGGGTGAGATTTCTAGGCGTGAGATTGCTGGGTCCTATGGTAACTCTGTGGTTAACTGTTTGAAGAACTGCCAAGCTATTTTTCCAAAGCAGCTACATCACTTAACATTCCCTCAAGCAATGTAGGAGGGTTTGAATTTATCTGCTTCCTTGCCAATGTGTCTTATTGTCTGTTTTCTTTTATTAGAATCATCCTGATGGAAATAAAGTGTATCACTGTGGCTTTGATTTGCATTTCCCTAATGACTAATGATGTTGAGCATGCTTTCATGTACTTATTGGCCATTTGTATATATTCTTTGGGAAAATATCTATTCAGATCTTTTGTTTATTTTAAAATTGGGTTAATTGTCTTTTTATTGTCAAATTGTAAGAATTCATTATATACCAGACGCAAACCTCTCATCAGACATATGATTTGCAACTATTTTCTCCCATTCTGTTGGTCATCTTTGCATTTTCTTGATGGTATCGTTTGAAGCACAAAAGTTTAAAATTTTGATAAAGTCCAATTTGTCTATTTTTTCATTTGTCACTTGTGCTTGTGTAGACACATCTAAGGAGGTTTTGCCTAACTCGAGGTCACGAAGATTTGCTTCTGTATCCTTCTAAAAGTTTTCTGGTTTTCATTCTTAAATTGAGTTCTTTCATCCACTTGGAGTTAATTTCTGTGAATGGTGTGAGGTAGGATCCAGCTTCATTCTTTTGTTTGTGGATATCCAGTTGTTGTAGTATCATTTGTTTGTATTAACGCTTTTCATCTTCATATCCACTTTATGTAGAGGTACATTATTATCCCATTATATAGATGGGTAAACAGAGGTGCAGAGCAGTTAAACAACTTGTGCAGTATCATCCAAGCTGGTCAGCGGCAGAGACTGGATTTGAGTCAGGCAGTTTGTATCTGAGCTCGTGTTATATGGACTCACAACATGCCTCCTTATTTTTTGTTAATTTTGTTTATGTTTTAGTTTTAGTGACAGGGTCTTGCTCTTTCACTCAGGCTGGAGCATAGTGGCACAATTATAGCTTACTGTGCCTCAAATCCCTGGGCTCAAGCAATCCTCCAGCCTCAGCCTCCTGAATAGTTGGGACTACAAGCACATGTCACAACATCTGGGTCATTTTAAACATTTCTTGTAGAAATGAGTTCTTGGTATATTGCTTGGGATGGCCTCAAACTCCTGGGCTCAAATAATCCTCCTACCCTATCCTCCCAAGTAGCTAGGGCTACAGGTGTGCACCACCACCTCCAGCTAGTTTTTTAATTTTTTGCAGAGATAGGGTCTTGCTACATTGCCCAGGCTGGTCTCAATCTCGAACTTCTGGCCTCAGGTGAGCCTTCCCACTTGGCCTTCCAAAGTGTTGGGATTACAGGCATGAGCCTCCACATCTGGCCCAATATGCCTTTTTGAATACAGGTACTGGAGGGTGAAAGTAGAGAAGGTAATCTTGTGCCATCCTGCATTGCTGTAGGACTGCAGAAGCAATGACTACAGCTTCATTCCACGAGACGTGGAGCGCCAGGACACCCAGGCTCCCTGCAGCAACAGTGTATGAGAACTGGCCACTGCCTGACACCTGGGGCCATTGGTGTAGGATGCATGTCCACCATGAAAGTGTTAGGCTGGTTTCTGCTCACAAGCAGCTCTGCAGCTTGAGGGATGAGGGGACAAAGTGGCTGTATTAGGGCCTGGGGTTGCTGTAGAGGCCCAGGGCCCCATGGAGTATCCCTAAATATGGGGAGAAAGGAGAGGCTCCCCAGTGACAAGGTGCCCAGACAGTGAGGGAGCAAATGAGGAGTGGTGTCATGTAGAGCAAAGGAAGAAATAAAATAAATGCACCCTGTGCCTTCATCTGTTTGTCAGCCCTAATGGAATCCCTTAGACTGGGTAGTTTATAAGCTATAGAAATTCGTTGCTCATGGTTCTGGAGGCTGGGAAGTCCAAGATCAAGTCCAGATCATGCCCAAGATCAAGGTGTTTGCAGATTCTGTGTCTGGTGAGGGCCCACTTTGCAGTTCTGAGATGATGCCTTCTTGCTGTGTCCTTACATGGTGGAAGGGACACACAAGCTCCCTCAGGCCTCTTTTACTTTTCAAAAATTTTTGTTTCGGTTGGTGCAAATGTCATTGCAGTGTTTGCAATTACTTTTAATGGCAAAAACCACAATTACATTTGCAGCAACCTAATAATTTTAATTTTTTGTAGGTACATAGTAGGTGTATATATTTATGGCATACATGAGATATTTTGATTCAGGCACACAGTGTGTACTAATCATATCAGAGTAAATGAGGTATCCCTTACCTCAAGCATTTGTCATTCTTTGTGTTACAAATGTTTGAGTTATATTCATAGTTATTCTATGATTAACAATAAATTATTGTTGTCTGTAGTCACCCCATTGTGCTATCAAATACTAGATATTTTTTTGTCTTCTGAGACAGTGTCTCACTCTGTTGCCCAGACTGGAGTGCAGTGGCACGATCTTGGCTCACTGCAACCTGGGTTCAAATGATTCTCCTTCCTTAGCCTCCAGAGTAGCTGGGATTACAGGCACCCACCACCACGGCCTAGCTCATTTTTGTATTTTTAGTAGAGACAGGGTTTTGCCATGTTGACCAGGCTGTCAGGCTAGTCTCAATCTCCTAATCTTAGGTGATTCACCTGCCGCAGACTCCTAAAGTGCTGGAATTACAGGTATGAGCCACTGTATCCGGCCAAGATCTTATTTATTCTATCTAACCATATTTTTATACCCATTTACCATTCCCCTCCTGACTACCCTTCCCAGCCTCTGGTAACCATCATTCTACTCTCTATCTCCATGAGTTCAATTGTTCTAATTTTTAGCTTCCACAAATAAGTGAGAACATGTGACTTTTGTCTTTCTGTGTCTGGCTCATTTTACTTAACACAAATCCTCCAGTTCCATCCATGTTATTGCAAATGACACAATCTCATTCTTTTTTTGGCTGAATGATATTCCATTGTGTTTATGCACCATGTTTTCTTCATCTATTCATTCGTCTGTTGATGGGCACTTGGATTGCTTCCAAATCTTGGTTATTGTGAACAGTGCTGCAATAGACACGGAAGTGCAAATGTCTCTTTATATAGTGATTTCCTCTGGTAGGTATACACCCAGGAGTGGGATTGCTGGACCACATGGTGGTTCTATTATTTTCAGTTTTTTCTGAGAAATCTCCATTCTGTTCTCCATTGTGGTTGTACTAATTCACATTCTCACCAATGGTATACCAGGGTTCCCTCTTCTCCACATCCTCTCCAGCATTCATTATTGCCTGCCTTTGGGAGCTTAGGTCTCTTTTAAAACAGCACTAATCCCATGCACAAGGGCTCCACTTTCATGAACTTATCATCTCCTAAAGTCTCGATTTCTTTCTTTCTTTCTTTCTTTTTTTTTTTTGAGACAGATTCTCACTCTGTAACCCAGCTGGAGTGCAATGGTGCAATCTCAGCTCACTGCAACCTCTGCCTCCCAAGTTCAAGCGATTCTCCTGTCTCAGCCTCCCAAGTAGCTGCGATCACGGGCACACGCCACCACGCCCAGCTAATTTTCGTATTTTTAGTGTAGACGGGGGTTCACCATGTTGGCCAGGCTGGTCTTGAACACCTGACCTCAGGTGACCCACCCGCCTCGTCCTCTCAAAGTGCTGGGATTACAGGCGTGAGCCACTGCGCCCGGCCAAGACTCTACCTCTGAAATACCATTGCATTGATATTGCTGACTTTGCTGTCCTTATCAGGCTGTTTCAAAACTGTTTCCAGGGGGCAGGAGGAGGATGGGTTATGTGGGTCCACCTCATGTGCACCTGCTTTGTTGATGTTGCCTCTTGTCTTTTGTCTTTAATAACCAGCTGGAGCAGAGCGCTGTGGGCTGCAAGCTGTCACCAGCTGTGGGCTGGAGGCTACCAGAATGCCATTTCCCGGTGAGCAGACCTCTGGTGTTTGGTGCCCCAGGGCAGCCAGAGACCAGTGCACAAAGGAAAGGGCAAGGGGTCCTAGGAGCCTTACCCCTCCTGGCAAGGGTTCAATACTGTGGCTTCCCTAGAATATCTGGCCCTGTGCACTTGCTTCACCCTTTACCAGCTTTGCACCCCACTTTGTTCCTCTGTTTAGTTACTTCTTCTGCAAAATGGGAAAAATAATTGTAAAAAATAAAAATATTGTACCAGGTAGTATTGTTGTTTGGATTAAATTAGATAATACACATGAAGCTCTCGGAACAGTGCTGGGCATACTGCACCTGTACAGTACGTGTTAGCTGTTACTGCTGATATAATTTTTTTTTTTTTTTGAGACAGGGTCTCACTCTGTCACCCAGGCTGGAATGCAGTGATACAATCTCCGCTTGCTTCAACCTCTGCTCTCCTTGACCCCAGGTCTCAAGTGATCCTCCCACTTTAGCCTTCCGAGCAGCTGGGACCACAGGCATGCAACACCATGCTTGGCTAATTGTTTTGTATTTTTACAATACAGAAACAAAAGTAGAGATGGGTTTTCGCCATGTTGCCCAGGTTGGTCTTGAACTCCTGAGTTCAAGTGATCCGCCTTGCCTCGGCCTCCCAAAGTGCTGGGATTACAGACACGAGCCACCGCACCCGGCCGCTGATATAATTTATAATAATAGGCTTCCTAGCTCAGGCATGAAGGGCCTTGAAGATGACCAGGTCAGCATTCCTGCTGGAAAATTCCAGACTCTTGCTGCCGGCCTGGTCTCGGGAGCACCAATCAATCTTGTCTTCCACACGCAAACGGTTTGCTCTTTTCCAAATCTGTCCACAGAGTTCTTTCCCTGTGGAGTTCTCAGCTCTCTTTGGCATGGGAAGGCAGCTGTCTAGTGGATTTTGCAGGCGCCAGGTCCTGCACAGTGGCTGCAGGGGATCTAGCAACTTGAACTCTCAGGTATCCTAGCTTGGCTCAGTGAGCTGTCTGCTCTTGCAGTCCCATATCTGTGGCTTTGACAAGAGAAGTTTATATGAAGATTCCTCATCCAGTCTCAGGACTAGACCTAAAGTAGTCCAAGAGATCTCCAAAATGCCCCTCCCTGCTCCTTCCCAGGACCCTTGGAGGCTCTCACCTGGTGCATTTCATTTTTTTTTTTTTTTCTTTTTTGGAGATGGAGTCTCACTCTTGCCCAGGCTGGAGTGCAGTGATGTGATCTCGGCTCACTGCAACCTCTGCCTCCCGGGTTCAAGTGATTCTCCTGCCTCAGCCTCCTGAGTAGCTGGGACCACAGGCACACGTCACCACACCCAGCTAATTTTTTTTTTTATTTTAAGTAGAGCTAGGCTCTCGCCATGTTGGCCAGGCTGGTCTTGAACTCCTGGCCTCAAGTGATTCGCCCACCTCAACCTCCCAAATTGTTGGGATTACAGGTGTGAGCCACTACACCTGGCCTACACTACATTTCTTCTCACGGCCATTTCAATTAAAATTGAGCCTTTACAATTTCCAATCTGTTTTGGGTTGATTTTGTGAAACACACCTTATTAGTTTCTAGTTTTCTTCCATTATTGTCAGAGAAACAAGCCTGCACCATTGCTTTTTTTCCCCCCTCCAACTTTTATTTGAAGTTCTGGGGTCCATGTGCAGGATGAGCAGGTTTGTTACATAGGTAAACATGTGCCATGGTGGTTTGCTGCACGGATCCTCTCATCACCTAGGAATTCAGCTCAGCATCCATTAGCTGTTCTTCCTGATGCTCTCCCTCCTCCCTCCAGCACCCTCCGACAGGTCCCAGTGTGTGTTGTAACCTCCCTGTGTCCACGCATTCTCATCATTCAGCTCTCACTTATAAGTGAGAACATGCGGTGTTTGGTTTTCTGTTCCTGCATTAGTTTGCTGAGGATAACGGCTTCCAACTGCTTGTGTTGAGATGATCACAGGGAAACCATTCTGCCGTCCAGGCCACTCCTCCTCCCAGATGCTTCCCAGTGGTTCAGCGGCCCCATCAGCCTTCTCTAGCTCCCTCCCCTCTGCTCATCCAGAAAGTCACCTAGAAATTGAGAAGTAGGGTCGGGCGTGGGCGCCGCAGCTCACGCCTGTAATCCCAGCACTTTGGGAGGCCAAGGCGGGTGGACAACTTGAAGTCAGGAGTTCGAGACCAGTCAGTTCAACATACTGAAGCCCCATCTCTATTAAAAATACAACATTTGGCCGGGCGCGGTGGCTCAAGCCTGTAATCCCAGCACTTTGGGAGGCCGAGATGGGCGGATCACGAGGTCAGGAGATCGAGACCATCCTGGCTAACACGGTGAAACCCCGTCTCTACTAAAATACAAAAAAAAAAAAAAAACTAGCCGGGCGAGGTGGCGGGCGCCTGTAGTCCCAGCTACTTGGGAGGTTGAGGCAGGAGAATGGCGTGAACCCGGGAGGCGGAGCTTGCAGTGAGCTGAGATCTGGCCACTGCACTCCAGCCTGGGCGACAGAGCGAGACTCCATCTCAAAAACAAAACAAAACAAAACAAAACAACACTTAGCCAGGAGTGGTGGCGGATACCTGTAATCCCAGCTACTTGGGAGGTTGAAGCAGGAGAACCACTTGAACTTGGGAGGCAGAGGTTGCAGTGAGCCGAGATTGCGCCACTGCACTCCAGCCTGGGCCACAGAGTGAGACTCTGTCTCAAAAAAAAAAAAAAAAAATTGAGAAGCAGGATAGCAGTGAAGGTGGCTGATGGGGAGTCAGAAAGACTGAGTCTTGGCTGGGCTAAGCGCTTTTGGATAGGAAAGCTCTGAATGCAAATCCCAGGTCTCACACCACTCACTGTGTGACTCTGGGCACCCCACGCCACTTTTCTGAGCCTGTTTTCCCATCTGTACAATGAAGGTAATACTGCATGCTCTAGAGGCTCATGTAGGAATACAATGACATGGGCTCAGTGTCTGACACATAGCACATGTCCAGGTACTGCGAGCTGCCAAGTAACAGGATGCTGTTATTAGTTTCTTTAAAAAAATGTAAAAAAACACCCCAAAACACTGTAACACCTACTGTGCTCAATAAGTTAAACAAAATTATTGTGTGACCCAGCAATCACTCCTCTGGGTATAGACTTCCCCTAAAATTGAAAGTAGGTAATTGGGTTGGGCGCAGCGGCTCACACTTGTAATCCCAGCACTTTGGGAGGCTGAGGTGGAAGGATTGCTTCAGCCCAGGAGTTCAAGAACAGCCTGGGCAACATAGTGAGACCCCATTTCTGCAAAAAAATTAAACAATTAGTTGGGTGTCATTATGTGTACCTGTAATCCCTCCTACAGATACCAGGAGCTCAGGAGGTCGAGGCTGCAAGGAGCTATGATTGCGCCACTGCACTCCAGCCTGGGCAACAGAGTGAGACCCTGTCTCAAAAAAGAAAGAGAGAGAAAGAGAGATGGAGAGGTGGGGGGGAGGTGGAGAGGCGAGGAGGGAGAGAGGTGGGAGAGAGAGAGAGAGACAGAAAGAAAAAAGAAAGAAAGAAAGAAAGGAAGAAAGAAAGAAAGAGAAAGAAAGAAAAAGAAAGAAAAGAAAGAAGGAAGGAAGGAAGGAGAAGGAAGGGAAAGGGAAGGGAAAGAAAAGAGAAAATTGCAGGTCCCATTCCAGAGCTATGATTTTGTCACTGTCCTTTAGCCTGGGCAACAGAGAGACACCCTATCAAAGAAGGAAAGAGGGAAGGAAGCAAGGGAGGAAGGAAGGAAGGAAAAAAAGAAGGAAGGAAAGAAAGAAGGGAGAGAGGGAGGCAGGGAGGAAGGAAGGAAGGGAGGGAAGAAGGAAAAAAAATCCTAGGCCCCATTTCAGAGCTACAGGATCAGTACAACTTTACATTTGACAGCTTTACATCTGAGAGGCACTAACCTAGAACAACTTCACTGCAAAGCTCCCTAAAATGCAGTTTCTACTAGTGAATGCATCATGGAATCTCACCTGTCCCCTTCAAGGGTGACCCGGAGCAGCCAATTTTATGCACCTTAACCCCAATATAAACCTCAGAAATGATATCGTCCCACGTCTCCCAGGTTTGTCTTCCCATAAAAGAACCCTGATTGGGGTTGGGCGTCTTGGTTTTTTTCTACAATAATAATAATAATGTTTAGATATCTAAATCTCCCTTTTTAGAGCTGGAAAATAAAGTTTTGGCCCACACCTGCGGAGTGTTTTGAGATGATATAGCAAGAAATGTTGCCCCAAACAATGAAAACTCAACCTCAAATGATTTTATGTGTTTAATTTGTACTCCCTTATTTCCCACCAGTGTTCTCACATCTCAAGGCTATTTTCTGGGCTTTGAAAGATGAAAAGTGTGGTTAATGAACAGCAAATGTAGTCGAGTGATACCAACGACTTCTAAAATCTCTCAGCTGCCAGCATGGTCCAGTTTCCAAAGCACTTGCACATATAAAATCCCCGGGAGTCAGAGGCAGCCTCAATTAGCACATGCATTTTCACAGACAAGAGTTTTAGCGTGTTGCAGATTTTGAGAGAGATTATATAAAGGACACAAAGCTGGCAAGTGTCAAAACTAGGTGGGAGGCCAGAGCTGTCTGACATCAAATTGGATGAAAAAACATGTATCACTTTTGGAGGTCAAGGCGAGAGGATCGCTTGAGCCCAGGAGTTGGAGGTTGCAGGGAGCTATGGCTGCACCATTGCACTCCAGCCCGGGTGACAGGGTGAGATGCTGTCTCAAAAAAAAAAAAAAAAAAAGGGCCAGACAAGGTGACTCATACCTGCTGTAATCCCAGCACTTTGGGAGGCCTAGGTAGGCAAATCACTGGAGGCCAGAAGTTCGACACCAACCTGGGCAACATGGTAAAACCCCATCTCTACTAAAAAAACAAAAATTAGCCAGGTGTGGTGGTGGGCACCTGTAATCCCAGCTACTCGGGAGGCTGAGGCATGAGAATCACTTGTACCTGGGAAGTAGAGGCTGCAGTGAACTGAGATTGTGCCACTGCACTCCAGCCTGGGCGAAAGAGAGACTCTTGTTTCAAACAAAACAAAACAAATCCAAAAAACAAAAAACCAAACCAACCAACCAAACCACACCCCAGATGTTTGAAAAAACAAAAATGAAAACAAGTGGAAACAATGCAATCATCCATCAGTGAATGTGTGGATAAACAAAATGTAATACATCTGTACAACGGAATAGTCTTTATTCTTTTTTTTTTTTTTTTTGAGATGGAGTCTCGCTCTGTC